>NW_015387439.1:669560-680024 GCF_001527695.2 Protobothrops mucrosquamatus
TGGGGAACTATGGCCCCTTTATGACCTGTGGACTTCAACTCCCAGAATTCCTGAGCTAGCATACCATGGCATTCTGGGAGTTGAAGTCTTTGTGGCAGCCCCTCAAATACTGGAATGCTGCTATCATGTCTCCCCCATTTCTTATTTTCTTTAGACTACTAGCCAAATCCTGCAGCCGTTCTTCGTGTGTTTTAGTCTCCAGGCCTTTAACCATCTTAGTTGCTCTTCTCTGCGCTTTCCCCAAAGCCTCAACATCTGTTTTGTAATGTGGGGACCAAAACTGGATGCCGTAGTCCAGGTGTGGCCTTACTAAGGCTTTACAAAGCGGTTCTAACACTTCACGTGATTTGGATTCCATGCCTCTGTTTATGCAACTAAGGATTGTATTAGCTTTTTGGGCTGCTGCCGCACAAGGCTGGCTCATGTTTAAGGGATCATTCACCAGGACTCCAAGCCCCATCAAGGGATCAAGAGAACTCAACAAAGCCCTCCAACCCCCAGTCTGAAGCCCCCTCAAGATGAGCAGAGCCTCCTATCGCCTGGGCCACCTCTTCTCTTTCGAAAGCCCACAGGTTGACCAACTGTTTGGGGAGGAGGGGAGGAGGAGGCGGCAGGGCTGGGACCCAGAGCCCCCCCACCTGACCCCCCCCCCTCCGGCAAGCCGGGACCACAGAGGATATCCACCAGCAGAGAGCAGAGTCAAGCAGAGCAAGGGGAATGGCTGCTAGCAGCACCAAATCATCCTGAGCCTGGGATAAAACGAGAGAAAGGAGAGAAGGAGGAAAAAAAAAACGTGACGGAGAGGAAGAACGAGGAGAGAAAGCAACAGGGGACGACACAGGGTGGGGATGACCGGTCCGCAAAGGTCAGTGGGTTACGGGGAAAGGATCGGAAGACCGAGGAAAGAAAAGAGTTAGATGGCGGCTTTCAAACCCACACGTGAGATTTGAGCCCGCTTACAGTTAGTCCTCAGCTTATAACCAGGATGGTCGTAAAGCAGGTCAGTCACAGGACTGACCCATTGTTGCAACTTTTATGATGACCATAAAGTGAACACAATGGGCCGTTTTGGCCAAAAATCAGAAGGCTGGCTTAAAGCAAAACTGTCGTAAAATGGGAGTTGCCTGACCCCGTGGAATGCTGCAAATGGACGTAAAGTGAGGCCAGTTGCAGAGTGCCCAACGGGGTCACATGGCTATGCAACCCCCCCCCCCCGCTGGACACCCTGAAAGCAAGAAAGAGGAGCGGGGCAGCCATTTTGGGCAAAGGATATCCACCAGACGATACAGGAGTCCACAAAAGCAAGAAATATCTCACAGGAAAGGGTGACTATGTTAGCTTGTTCCTGGGGTGGGGGAACAATCAGAGGCTGAGAGAGCAGACCCTGGCCCACCCGGCCGCAGGGCTCCCTCCCAGCCCCCCCGGCCCACCCCCCTTGCCCCCGAGTCCCTCCCCTTACGGATTTCACCCGCAGCACGCCTTCGATGATGGAGAAGACCAGGTACATCAGCCCGACGCCAACCACACGGTTCAGGAGGGCGCCCAGCCGCGGCCTGCGAGAGAGAAGCCGTGGGCATCACAATGGGGGTCAAGATTTTGGAGCAGGGGGGGAGCATTATTGTAGTTAGGTCTTAAGCCGAGGACCAGGAGACTGTAAATTCTAGTTCTGCCTCAGGCATGAAAGCCGGCTGGGTGACTTTGCGCCGACGACCAGGAGATTGGGAGTTTTAGTTCTACGCTAGGCATGAAAGCCTGCTGAGTGACTTTGGGTCAATCACCAGGAGACTGGGAGTTCTAGTCCTGCCGTAGGCAAGAGCGCCGGCTGGGTGACCAGGAGAGGGTAAGCATGAAAGCCAACTGGGCAACTTTGGGCTAGTCACCAGGTGATGATGAATTCTAGTTCCGCCTTAGGCGCGAAAGCCAGCTGGGCGACTTTGGGCCAGTCACTCTCTCAGCCCAACCCACCTCACAGGGTTGTTGTGGGGAAAAGAGGAGGAGGAAGGAGTGTTAAGTATGTTCACTGCTTGATACGTTTATAAAAACAAGCCAGGATATAAACAAGCAAACGAATCCTGCCATCAAGCTGAACTCTGGCTGTTTATGACCAAGACAAACACAATCTCCCTTGTGTTGTTACGGGGGTGGTTGACCCTGGTTCATGTCATTCAACAAAAGTGAAAATCAACACAGGTTTTAAGGTCTCTGGGAAGATGACAAGTTTTAGAAGCTGCTTTTATTCTGCATGACTCAAAGCGGGAGAGATCGTGTTCCCCCCCTCAAACCACGAGCCTGCGAGGTGGGTCAGGCTGCAAAACAGCATTTTGCCCCAAAGTCCCCCAGCCGGCTGTCGTGCCCTCCGTCCGTGCCCCGGGCGTCCCTCCCTCCCTCGTGCCTCCGTCCTCCTCACTTGACAATGCCGTATCCCAGGCTGGCGATAATGACGAGGACCCGGGCCAGCATCCGCTTCACCGCGCAGAGGACCTCCCCGAAAATCACGGCCCCTTGAACTGGAGAAAAGAACAGAGAGAGGAAGGGTGACCGGCCTGGAAGGGAGGAAACGGGGCCCAACCTCGGCACAGAACAGACTCGAAGAACAGAGTTGGAAGGGACCTTGTAGGTCATCTAGTCCAACCCTCCGCCCAAGCAGGAGACCCGACACCATTTCTGACAGACGGAAGCCGATCCCCTGCTTACTCAAATGGCTGCCCCGTGGAGGAAAAGGACCCAAACACCCATCCTCCCCAATCAACAACCATGCCCATCCTACTCTGAAATGGCGAGGGAGACTGGACAGCCGGCCAGCACTGTGCAAAGGGTGGACATTTTTCAATTAGTCCATACATTTAAAAAAAAACCTTATTTATATTTTGGTTTATTGAATATTTAACATTTTAATGTTTTGTACCTTAATTAATATATTAATTATGGAATTATAAAATTTAATCATTTAATCATTAATCACTGTTAATTAATTATTGCTGTCCTTTTTTTTCTTGTTAAAATATAAACCGAGACAACACACTGTACACCAGGCACTGGAGATTGTTATAGTTAAAAATCAATAAAATATCTATTAAAAAAAAAAGAAAAGCAAACTAAGATGAGCATCCAAGTTGCTTGACCAAACAATTGCTAGGCCCAACAAAAAGACATTGGAATTAATTTATGAGTGTTATAGGAAACTCACAATGGAATTATTTTCCGGGACATTACAGGAAGTCCACTAGTCCACCCAGAGGGTCCTGCGCTGAGCAAGCAGGAAGAGCCATCAGTTTGACCCCACCGCGGACCGGGGGGGTCTCTACCCACCTGATTCTCCCTCGCTTTGGATGCTCTGGAATTCGGCGTAGAAGACGGCTTTCTCCAACATGCCCAGCAGGATGACGCCGCCGATCCAGAACTGGATGCGCAGAATGTCTCGCCAGTAGCAGGCCAGCAGGCTCAGCCACAAGACGCCGTAGAGCACGTAGACGATGCACATCACCATGTAGAACTGGGGGAGGGAGAAGGCCCAGGAGGGTGAGCAAAAATTGGGGGGGGGGTGAAAGGATGCCCTCTGCTCATCCATCTCCCAAGCCACAAAACGGGGTCTTCAACTTACCACTTTGAGGGGCCACTCCGAGGCAGAGATGTATACGTACTCAGGATGTTTCATGTGAACGTCAACTACAAGGCAGAACGGGAAAAAGACATGGGTGAAAAAGTTCACGGAAGACTAGCAACTTCTGGAGAAGAAGCAGGAGGTGAGACGCCCCTGATGGAACTCCAATCCAACCTTCCTGGATTGCCAGACTGGTGGGCATCTGATCGCTCTTCAAAACAGAGCAGCTGTATCTCAGTCCCCCAGCATGGCCTCTGAAAGCTACCACTCCTTTCCCAGGACAAGGGTGATTCAAGAAAGGCTTGGAGGCATTCTTGTCCAGTGGCCTCCTCAAAGTCTTGGGCAGGAGACCACGTGACCAAAATAGATTGGGTGGGAGGGACAGAACCGTTGGAAAAGAAGCATCCTTGCCCCCCGTCACCCCAACTGAAGTCTCCTTCGAAGAGGATATAATAGTCTTCTCTGCGTGTGAAGTCAACTTAAATCAGAAGGTATTTTTTTGCTTGGTCCATCAAAACTGGACCCTTCACTTACTCGAGAGGTCCCAGTTGGGCGACGGGCTCGTGATGCTGAGGATGAAGACGTACGGGCCATCCTTCCAGGTTTCAGCCACTGTGACAGGCTAGACCAGAGACAAAATATATATATATATATTTCAGGTAAATCGAGAAGCTGCTTGCAACACAGGATGGATCACCTTCTTCCCCATCACCCTTCAGAGCCAGGCCTAGAGAGCAGCAGCAGAGACAGCAGTTGGTCAGTTTCTCAGCAGGAAATGGGATCCATAGAGTGGTCTATACCAGGGTAGGCAACCTTGGCTCTTTTATGACTCGTGGACTTCCAGAATTCCTGAGCCAGCCATGCTGAGGGGAAAGGGAGAGGTTTCCATGCTGAGCCATGCTGGCTCAGGAATTCTGGGAGTTGAAGTCCACGAGTCATAAAAGAGCCAAGGTTGCCTACCCCTGGTCTATACCATCTTCCTCCATTTGTAGACCATCTCAATGGTCCTTCTGTAGATGTTGGGAAGGCTATAGAGCACCAGAGACCAACTTCCAACACTAGACAGCCTCACCATCTCTCCACCTCTGAAGATGACCTCTGCTCCAAAGCCTAGAACCACAGCCTTAACCTTCTCTAACTTGGAGCTCTGGATCTGAAGCTCCCAGGATGCTCTTTGGCCAAGGAATCTCAGCCGGTGGTGCACCAGGAGACGGACCTTCTCCGCCGCAGCCCCTGCCCTCTGGAACCTCCTCCCTCCGGAGATCAGGAAGACCCCAACTCTGCTGCCCTCTCGGAAGTCTTTGAAGACCTGGCTGTATGCCTGGGCCTGGGGTCTTGGGTGTGTGTCTGTGTGAGGGTCCCGTTTCCTAGTTATGTTGACAGTAACCAATTATAATATCTCTTGGCTGCTCAATTTAATTTATTTGTAAAATTTACTGGCTGCCTAATTTACCTCAAGGTAACTCTGGGCAGCTTAACAATGGTAAAAGATAAAAACCAGGTAAATTGAAAACGTAAATAAGTTCATTCTTGGCTGCGGATTGGATTGGATTTCTCCTTTTTTTGGCATTGTCTGAATTGCTTTTATGACTGCTCGCCACTCAGAGTTACTGGCTGGAGATGGGCAGCTGTACAAGATGGACAGAGGGAGGGAGGGATTAATTCTGGAAGTTGCCATCAAGGCACATCTGGATGGTCTTCAGTTGGGAAAGGTTGAGCAGAGACTAAAGGCCCCGGGTGAATGGAGACCACCAACCTCTAACTTTATCTTGGTCCCGTTGACTTTCTTCTTGGGGTCTTCTGTCGGTTTCTCATCGGCCGAGGGAGACAGCTTTGTGTCCTTGATCTCGCTGGGCTTCTGGGCATCTGGATTTGGGGGGCTGGACCCCTTCTCCTTCTTGTCTGCCTTGTCTTCTGCTGCTTTGGGAGCCTCCCTCTTTCCCACAGCAGTCTGCAGAGAAAAGAGGGGAGCGGAAGTCAGGAGAGCGAAGAAGGGGGGGGGACCCCCATGTCCCATCTATTTCAGAGCCCCTAAAGCGAAGATATACAACCTTTTTTTTGCTCTTTTAAATACAGGTGGTCCTCAACTTACAACAGTCCATTTAGTGACCGTTCAAGTTACAACAGCACTGAAAGCAAAGTTGTGCCCTTCCCATCAATTTCCTGTCCACCATTGCCTATTGGTTACCTTTTGAACTGGCAGGTGCTTCAACTTTTTCGGATGTGGGAGTTCCTGGACACTCAACTGAAACAGAAAGGAGAAAAGACAGTTTTATTAGTTGGGACCTTCCAACTAATGCTCCACCTCCCCCCTCAACCTGGACTAAGTTATGAGCTCCCCACTTTGGGGTCCTGGGTGCTCTCTGAGCTTGGCGGTTTCCTTGCAGACATTTCATGACCCAACTAGGTAACTTCATCAGTGGTAGAAGGGAGGGGGGGGTTGGCCTCTGTTTATATTCAGTTGTTTGCCCTGCCCGTGTTAGTGTGTTTTCCCCCTTGACTAGGGTGTTTTCTGCTTTATTGTTTGTCTGATGTTAATCCCTGCTTATCTAGATGTTGATTGGTGGAGCCTAACCAGCACTGATAATGCCACCTAGTTGGGTCATGAAACGTCTGCAGAAAAACCATCACAAAGCACCTCACAGTCTTCCTCCTCTTCCTCCCCCCCTCCTCCCTTCTAGCACTGATGATGTTATCTAGTTTGGTAGTGAAATGTCCGGAAGAAAACCTCCAAGATCAGAGAGCACCGAAGACCCCACAGTTCAACCCTGAGCTATAAATATTCTCTTCTCTCAGGAGCCCCCCACTTGTTCACCCATCGGGGTGCCCTCCTCCCACAATGAGGACACCCTGGTCTTCAAATCACTTTAAGGCCACCCCTGGAGAGTCCTGCAGGCTGGATCCGCACCTTGTGAAACTGGCCGCATTTAACCAAGGTGGAGTTCCAGATGTACTGGCCATCTCCAGGGACGCTGGCCTCAATGTCAGGATTCCTCAAGTAGGTCAAAGCTTCATTGTCCTGAAAGAAAGAAAGAAAGAAAGAAAGAAAGAAAGAAAGAAAGAAAGAAAGAAAGAAAGAAAGAAAGAAAGAAAGAAAGAAAGAAAGAAAGAAAAAAAAAAGAGGGGAAATTACTAAGAGCTAAGAGCCCACCCACTCAAAAACCTCAACCCATCCACCTTCTCTGAAGTGGGCCCAGATAGAGGGGGCTTCCTTCCTGCCCAGCCCCTGGGGTGGGGGGATTTCCAGCCCTCCCCACCCCGTCCCTCCAAATCCACCCTGAGAAGATCAGCAGCTCACAGTTATATAAATTTCATGGTGGCAGTGGGAACTGCGGAGGTACCAGGTCACGTTCAGGAGCCCTTCCCAGTTTTTGCAGACTTCATGGGGAACTGTCAGTATAAATATATATATATATATAAATCCTGCAACCCGCAGCTAGTGCAAATTTCAAATTAATTATCCGGCTTGCAGGAGGCTCAGTACTTACACTTGAGGATAATCCAAGTCCCTTTAAACATCGTCTTGGAGAAGACAAACAGCTTCTCTCCCTGGTTCTGCAAGGCAAGAACAGCACAAAGGGTTGGCCACAAAGGGCTTGAGTTCAAATCCATCCTGTTCCTAAAGTCCATCTAGAATACCACGGAATAACTTTCTTTCTCAGGATATACCCAGAGATTTCCTCTGGACAAAGAAACTTTCAGTGGAAATGATGTAAGGCAGACTAAACCCAGGAATTCTTCTCACTGCCGGTCTGCCTTACCGGCTGATAGCCAACGCCTATTATTTTATTCACTCAACTTTTATTTTAACCTGCTGTAGTTGAGAGATTCCTGGCAGGTTACAATCTGAACCATAAAAATGTCCGGTTGCAGAGGCGTGTTACAAAGGTCATCAAACCAAGAGTTCTTATTATCGGATTCATGCATCCTGATAAGCTATCATGGTTAACAGTGAGCGGGGGAGTCAGACCCCGCTCACTGGCTGGGCCCTCTCTGATTTGACTGTTGGTGGCTGGAAAAAGCAGCGAGGGATTTTCACTAGCCACAGACGGTGCTTTTTCCTGCTCAAGATTGCAAGTTATTTCTCACCAACCAAGAGAAAGTAGGGCAAACAGTTCCCACACTGGTTTGACCACACTAAGGTAAAAAGAGGAAATAAATGCAAATAACTTTCTCCAATGGCAACAGATGAGTGCAGAATAGCAGAGTTGGAAGGGACCTTCGGAGGTCTTCTAGTCCAACCCCCTGCTTGAGCAGGAGACCCAGTTGTTAAGTTATTGCCATTTGCCACCTTCCCAGCTGGCTTCCCACAAGCAAGGTCAATAGGGGAAGCCAGATTCGCTTAACCATCATACGATTCATTTAACAACAGCACTGGTTTGCTTAACAACCGTGGCAAAAATAGGTCATAAAATTAGGCGCAACTCCCTTACGCACCACTTTGTTTAGCAAGTGAAACTCTATTGTGGTCGTAAGTCGAGGACCACCTGTGTGCCCACCCCCATTCATAAAAAAAAAAGTTGTCTGTCGCCCCTGTGAAAGCAATTGCTATGGGAGGCTGCTGGGGTCTTTGGCGGGGGGGGGAGCGTGGGTGAGGGGTAACCATCCAACAATGGCAGAGAGAGGGACCCCAGCCCCCGTTGGGGGGGGGGCAGAGAGAGGACGCAGACCCTCCCAGGGCAGCTCCTTGGAAGGCCGGCCAGAGGTCCTCCCGGCTGTCCACCCCGACCAGGCGGCCCCTTTGAAGGCAGGGGGCACCCCGAGGCCATCTAGCCTAGCTGGGGTGGACCTGGTGGGAGGGAAGCGAGCCGGGGCCCCCCTCGGGCCGCCCGGCCACACCACCCTGCCCATTCTCCCGGGCCAGGCGCCGTGCAGGATGTGGGGGCGGCGGAGGCTGCGGGGGGGGGGTCTCCCGGGGATCCCCCCGACGCCCCCTCCCCTCCCGGTGACGCCATAGGCCCCGCCCCCGCGCTCACCCCGCCGGCCGTCCGGCTCCAGCGGCCCGGCTCCGATGCAGCTCCGCCGGCCGGCCCCGGACCCAGCGCCGCCCCGGCCAGCAGCAGCGGCAGCAGCAGCGGCAGCCCCGGCGGGAGCCNCCGCCCGCCGCCGCCGCCATCCTCTTCCGGCCTGCGCGTCACGTGGCCCTGGGGGCGGGGCGAGGGCGGGCGCGGCGAAGGCCCGGGGGGCGGGGCAGAGGAGGCCACGCCCCCCTCGGCTGAGCTCGGCTTGAAGAGGCTGGACTGCAACTCCCAGAATTCCACCGCTCTTCAAATTCCTTAGCGTGCTGCCTGGGGAATTCTGGGAGTTAAGAGTCCATCCCTCTTCAAGTTACCCAGTTTGAGAAACCCTGGTGTAAGCAGCCAGGTGCTCTGCACCTGCTCAGGAGTGCCCTGGCTTAAATTGCAACGCTTCTGCCCAGGCAGTGGTCACCTTTGATGCCCCCCCCATGGTGGGTGCATCCCAATTGCCCATTCAGCCGGGACCCCCTGGCCGCCCACCGACGTGCCTGGCTGCAAAGGGGCAGCGATGTGTGGAGCCTTCTTTGTGCCCGATGGCTGGTGCAAAAGCGGAGTTGTGGCCTCCATTGTGATGGGGTCTGGGGCCTCAAAGGTGCCAGATAGGCTCCTTGTGGCCCCCATAAAATTGGGCATGACCCTCCGATGCACGTTTCGAACTCAGCTCTCGCCCACTTTGCTTCCCTCCGACCAGCTAAGTATGGCTGGGCTAACCTGATGTCAAGGGGCCCCCGAATGCTCGCTAGTTTTTTTCACTCGGTATTTCAGACAGTCCTCCCCTCAAAAGGGTTCATTTAGTGACCTTTCAAAGTTACGACGGCACTGAGAAAAGTGACTTAGGACTGTTTTTCGCACTCACAACCGCTGTAGCATTCCTCGTGGTCCCGTGATCCAAAATTTAGATGCTTGACTCCTATTTATGACAGACGCAGTGTCTAAAAGTTGTGTGATCTGCTTTTGTGGCCTGCCAAGTCAACGGGGGAATCCAGACTCACTTAACCATGTTACCGACTTAACAGATGCAACGATTCCCTTAACAACGGTGGCAAGAAAAGTTGTAAAGTGGGGCAAACGCTTAACAAATTTTTCACTTAGCACAGTGTTTCTCAACCTTGACAATTTTAAGGCATGTGGACTTCAACTCCCAGAATTCCACAGCCAGCAATGCTGGCTGTGGAATTCTGGGAATTGAAGTCCACATGCCTTAAAATTGTCAAGGTTGAGAAACACTGACTTAGCAACATCAGTTTTGGGCTGGGTTGTGGTCGTAACTTGAGGACCTGCCTCACCGCTTCGAGCCCACCAGCGCTGGACCCTGGAGGAGGGATTAACGGGGTCTTTAATTAAGTAATTAAAGAAATGCGTCAATCAAGCAGCTGGTCCTGTTCGTTTGCGGTCTGTTCCACAGCTTTGCAACCCGTCTCGGGCCGAGTTTAGGTCGGGCATAGCCCCCCCGGCCCCCCAGCAATGATGTCCGGGACAGTCGGGGGGGGGGCGGAGGAGCGGAGAGCCTCTGGAGGGCGCCCGCTTGCAAAAGGCTTGCGTGGAGGCGAAGAGGCGCTAGGACCCCGCGGGCTCCCCGGCTGATCCGCTGCAGTGAGTAGTCCGGGCGTGGTAGATCCCGCAGGAGATCCACCGCCCGCCGGACAAGTCGCCCCGAGCAGCGTTTGGCGGCCAAGGTAAGCGGGGCTGGGGGTGGGGGGGGGGAGTTGGGAGGTCGCGGGTCTTCTCTCCCGTGCTCTAGATCCCGCTGGCTTCCTGGGATCCCCTCGCCGGAGCGCGAGAGGAGATCTGCTTCCTGCCCGGGCCTCCTCTGGCCTGGCCTTCGGCGTCCCCCACCCCGCCTTC
>NW_015387439.1:680757-732663 GCF_001527695.2 Protobothrops mucrosquamatus
CACCTCCCGCTCTTTACCTTATCGCCTTATTTGGGGACGCAAAGGGGAGCCGGGTGCCTCGCACAGCTGTTGGACTACAGGTCCCATCAGGCCCAGCCAGGGGAACTGAAGAGTACCAGGCTGGGAACCCCGTTTTAGGTCCCTGCTTGGGAGGATGTCTCCTCCTTCTACTCCCCTTAACATTCTTTCATTTGTTTGGACTCCCCAACTCCCATCAGCCACAGCCAGTTGACAGGAGTGATGGGTGTTGCAGTCCTTGGTTCTTGCTTAGATCTACATGCCTATGGCAGATGGCAGCCAGCCTCACAGAGGCCAAAGTGGGGTACCTGCAGGGACCCCGAGAGTCATAAGGATGAACCGTCGCACCCCTGGCGGAGTTTGTGCATTGCCGTTCTGAAATAGGATGGCTTGGTTGGGCTACCTTCCCAGTCTGGGTCAACCTTGCCAAAGTTGGGGACTTCAACTCCCAGAATTCCCCAGCCAACAAGAGGACTTCTGGGAATTGAAGTCTCACCAGGGAATTCTGGAACTTATTTCCATGTTGCTCAACCTTGGCGGTTTTAAGATGGGTGGACTTCAACTCCCAGAATTCCCCATTGTAGGAGTTGAAGTCCATCCATCTTAAAGCCGCCAAGGTTGAGAAACACTGGTTTATTGGGCGTTATTTTCTTGAGCGATCCTAGTTACTGAGTTTGTGTTACCCATTAAATAACTCTCAAGTAAACCAACTCTCTGTAGTCCATTGTGAAGACACTGCAGGTACTCCACACTTGGATGCAACCTGCAAACCAAGGAAACTATGTGGATTGAGTAAACTATGAGTAAGCCTGGCTTGCAAATCCAGCTGTATGCCAGGTTTATTTGCTTAGTACCTGAAAGGGATGGTTCTTTTATCTAGTGATCTTCCCCTGCCCCACCCAGCTTAGCAGGTCGGGAGATCAGGGATCTGGGAAATGGTCTTAAGAGGGGAAACTGAGGTTCTTGGGGTGGGTGGGAGCCCCCATTTCTTGGCAGCGAGCCTGGTGAGTGGAATCCGGTCTTCCCAAGGGGAGAGAACTAGCTGGGGAATAATAACGGAAGGGCACCAGCTGAGTTGGAAGGCATCTGAGAGACCATCTAGTCCAGTGTTTCTCAACCTTGACAATTTTAAGGCATGTGGACTTCAACTCCCAGAATTCCACAGCCAGCAATGCTGGCTGTGGAATTCTGGGAGTTGAAGTCCACATGCCTTAAAATTGTCAAGGTTGAGAAACACTGATCTAGTCTGACCTCTTATTACATCATTAGGAGGAGTTAGATTTGGAAGTTAGATTTGCTAGTATGTTTTTTTAAAAAAACGATTCAATTTCAGTCTATTTGATGCTGGCCAGTTGGTTTTTGTACCCTATACGGGATGTCCTCAACTTACGACCGTTATTGAGCCTACAATTACAGTTGTAAGTCGACTCTAGATGAGATGGGAGGCATGTAAATCGAATGAATGAATGGTGCTGGTCATTAAGCAGGTCATCACGTGACCTGGCCGATTTTGCCACCTTTTCCTGCAGCTGTTGTAATGTGAACCTCACCGTCGTTAAGCAGACTAGAGGCATTTTTCCTGGAAATTGGAAATAAAAGCCAGTTTCTAGCAAAAACATAGTAAATCTTGGTCACATGACCGCAGGACGTAAGTGTGGGCCGGTTGCTGGATGCCCAAAAATGCAGTGACAGGACCCTGTTGGGGGGGGGGGAGCATCTGGGTTGCAAGTACCTTTTGGGGAGGTTCCTCGTAACTTTGAACGGTTGCTAGGCAACCGATTGTAAGTCCAGGACTACTTGTGATTGAGGTGTGAAGCCATTTCCCCCCCCCACACATACACCCCCAAGTGGGGCAGGTTTACTTGGTAGCTAGTTTGAGCTACTTTTCTGAAAGTGTATCCAGGATTTTGTGCCTCCTGCATTGAGGAAGAGATGGATTCATTGTTGCAGCTGAGTAAACCCTGTGTAGCTTTTGCACATTAATGCAGGGATTCTCAACCGTGGCACTTTAAAACACGTGGACTTCAACTCCCAGAATTCCTCAGCCAGCCTTGGACTAGAGCAGAAGTCTCCAACCTTGGCAACTTTAAGGCCTGTGGACTTCAACTCCCAGAATCCTAGAGAGGAACGAGAGTTGGGCCCACCAATAATTCAACAATTGGGAGTCCAACAGGACGTTTTCAGTTTAACTCTTGGGACTGAAAAGGCTTTTGTGAGTTGTGGGTCGCTTCCACCAAGAGGCGCTGACTCATTTTTTCATCAGAAACAAAAAGAATCTTTAGGCATGAATCATCAAAGATCCGAAAGATTTTAAAAGCTTTCCTCTTTGTTAACAGGGGACCCTGCTCCTTTCTTTCTGGGGTTTTCTTTTTTTGGAAAAAATATTTTTGTTTGTTTGTTTGCAAAATGTATGAGTTGCCCATCTTGCCACACAGTAACTCTTGTTGCCTTCTGTTTCCAGAGTGGAGATCTATTTGAAAAGTACCCTATTTTCTATTTCTTTTTAAAAAAAAACAGTTGTCAGTTTTGCTTTGTGTATTGTTTTCTCTCCATTTTGCTTTTCTTCAACATGCAAATAAGTAACAATACCGAATGCAAACTAATCAAGGCGGAAACTCGAGGTGTACTGCACCCTATTAAATTTATGATCATTTACCGTATCTTTTCTCTCTCTCTCTCTCTCTCTCTCTCTCTCTCCCTCTCTCTTTCTCTCCAGGTCCCCTGCATTAATCCACTTTCTTAGCACTTTCTCAAAATGTTCCTGGTCAAGAACTTTCTTGGAGGCGGAGGAGGTGGTGGTGGCGGCGGAGGTGGAGGCAACATCAACATTGGAAATGTCATTGGAGGATTTTTAAGTGGGGGAGGGAGTGGAGGGGGAGGGGGTGGTCAAGGAGGAGGAGCCATGAAATTTCTGGGAGGAGTCATCGGTGCCATCAGGTAAGAATGCGCTCTAAATTTTTATTTTATTTTATTTTATTTTATTATTTTATTTTATTTTATTTTTTATTTTATTTTATTTTTATTGTTTTTATTGTTTATTATTTTATTGTATTGTATTTATTTATATTTTATTTTATTTTTTATATTTGGAGACCATCCCTCTCACACAGCGACTCTGGGAGGTGTACAATAATAGAGAAATATTATGTGTTATGGTATTACACTGATATTTTATATTACACTCATAAGAATGTGAGAAATGGCTATTTTCCTGATTGCTTTTGGCGAGCCTGAAATACTTTCCACACCTCCAGGAAGTGAAACTTCCTAAACCATGGTTGACACTTTCCTTTCAAGGGACATGCTACATAAAGGTGTTGCAAGCCTGGAGGCTTAGCTCAAAAAATCCCCACTGTGGACTAGCAACTTGCATTATGAGACGTTGCATTTCAGGTTCTTTGCGCCAAGATGAGCAGCTTTGCAGATGGCCTGAGGTCTTTCTTCCTCGTGGCCAGCTCTGTGTGTCTCAATCTGCCATAGAGCTGAAAATGGGAAGGCTGCATCCCAGTCAGATTCACACAAAACCTGATTTCTGTACCAGAAATTTGAGGATTACCTTAATTTAATCTCTTGTGGGAAGACAAGTAAATTGTGGTACATCAGATCACCAATCCTGTTTTCTGTTTTTAGAATTAGCTGTGGCTTAAGATGGAGCGAGGAACCAGGATGATGGGTTTGCAGACCCCTTGCCCTCCACCTGTCACCTTGCAGACCCCTTGCACACCACTTAAATCACACCTCCCCTCTATTTTCACCTGCTCAGCTTTTTGCTTTGATGCTCTGAGGAAGCTGAGTAAATTACACAAAGTTGCTTCCTTTTTGCATCTGGGTCTACTGGCATGGGACGCCCTGGGCGCTCCCCATTACGAGAAACTTCTGCTGGGGTTTTGTTTACAGCCAAACCGGTTTGCTAGCTCTGCAACACCGACGCCATCCAGAAACCAACAATGCTGAGTTGAAATTCAGGTCAGCGGTTCTGAATGGCTGAAATTCCCAATTCATGAGCCATGAAAAAAAAACAACAACCACCGATTGGCATTAAAATGAGCCAATTTTGGGGGTTCTGGAATTTCCTTCTGTTCTTGGTGCTTGAACGAGAGAGAGGATAGCAGCAGAAATGGGGTGCAAGGGGTTTCGGGCAGCAGAAGACGCTGGTGTGCAGGACACCCCTGTTTCCTGGTGCCTGTCCCCATGTTATAGTTTCCTGCAAAAACTGCTGTAGCCAGAGGTGATCTGGGCCTGTCTACGGTTCCTCGATCAGTTACTGTCCAGAAGTAGTTCCTCAATTTTGCCACTTTAAGATGGGCGGACTTCAACTCCCAGAATTCCTCAGCCAGCCTTGCTCAGCCTCCTTCAGTGAACCTTGCTGGCTGAGGAATTCTGGGAGTTGAAGTCCGTCCCTCTTAAAAAGTGGCAAAATTGAGGAACTACTACCCATTGTTTTTTTTTTTTTTTTTTTTTTTTTTTTTTTTTTTTTTGTTGTTGTTCCAATTCTACCTTGCAGGGTTATTGCAAAGATAAAAGGAAATGTTAGGGACACACACACACAAACACACCAGTGACTTAAAGGATGGCCTGAATTATTAGTAGAATAAATTAGTGATATCAGTAAACCTTGTGTCTGGATGCAGCCATCGCAAGAAATTTTTCATGTTAAGGAGACTGCATATACTCTCTGTGTGTGTGAGAGAGAGAGGCGGGGTGGGGTGCAAGAAGAGCTTGCAATTTAGCTCCGAACTGCTTTGTTTGATGAAAGGGGGGTTGTAGCCGTTCTGCATAACCTGTTTGCGTACAAATGTCTGCCAGCAGCAGAAAGCTTCTGTGGAAGGAGATTTTTCTGAAATTCTCTTTTTATTTTTCATGCCTTCCTGCCCGCCAGTGAAGCAGCAGCCCAGTATAACCCAGAGCCTCCGGTAAGACCTCTCAGCTCTTCTCGCATGGTTGAAGGGATCTGCCTTTATTTGACTCGATTCCCTCGCTCCCTCCCTTCCTCCCCTCACTCCTTTTCCTTCTTTACCCTATCTCTCCTTCCTTCCTTCCTTCCCTCCCTCCCTCCATCCCTCCCTCACTCACTCCTTTTCCTTCTCCACCCTTTCTCTCCTTCCTTCCGTCCCTCCTTCCCTTCTTCTCCTTCTCCCTTTCTCTCCTTCCTTACTCCCTCCCTTCCTCTTTTTCCTTCTCCGTCTCCTCCTCTCTTTTTTCTCCTTCCTTCCTTTCTTCCTTCCTTCCTCCCTCCCTTCCTCCCTCCCTCCTTCTCCTTCTCCTTTTCCTTCTTCTCTTTTTTTCTTTCTCTTTCTCTTTCTCCTCCCTTTCTCTCCTCCCTCTTCCCCAGTGAACCCAAGAAATGAGGGGAGGTCTCTTTGGAGCCTCTTGCCCGGCCCACTCTAAAGCTGCAGACTCTGCTGCCTCTTATCACCTTAGCAAGCAACATCCAGTTGAACCATCGGAGAAGAAAAAACATATTTTATTCCCCAAACTACCAAGGAAGAACGCTCCCTTCCCAGCCAAGACTGGCAGGGCAAGCTGCCATATTTAAACCACTGGCAACCTTCACATACCCCCCCCCCCCCAGGCAGGGATGTGATTGCCCAGCTTATTCGGGTACTTCCTCTCCTCCTCTTCCTCCTTTAACGTGGTCTCTCGCATCCTCTCTTCTTCCCCAGCCGCCTCGCAGCCATTTCTCCAACATTGAAGCCAACGAAAGCGAGGAAGTTCGGCAGTTCCGGAGACTCTTCACCCAACTGGCTGGGGACGTGAGTATGGGGCGAGGGGGGCTCAGTTGTGGCCGTAAGCCGAGGACTACCTGTAACAGATAGCAGAAGTCTCAGTTCAAAGGCTCGCCTGAAAAGCTGTTTTCAGACATTTTCCCCAAAGCAAAGAAAGTGGGATTTATTGAAATCTTGGATTTACCTGCTTTGAATCATAATTAGATCTCAGACTGATTTCCTTTTGTTAGACCGCTCAACCCATAACTCTGATCCTTGGCTTCAAAAAAAGAAAAAAGCCTCTTGCTCTCCTGAACAGGGGGTGTGGGGGGAGGGGTTCAAAAAAAGGCAAGATGGTGGCCATGATCCCATTTTTGGCCCCTCCCCTCTCGAAGACCCTGCTCCTGACGGGAGGGCCTTCTCTTTCGGCAGGACATGGAAGTGAGCGCGACGGAGCTGATGAACATCCTGAACAAAGTAGTCACCCGGCGTAAGTAGAGAACTCCTCTTCAGGGTGGTGGTCTGTGGAGAGTCAGAGCTGGGGGGGGTGGTTTGTCACCTCCCCCCTGCCGATTCTACATCTTTCAGTTCTCTCGGAGAGCACCAAGGACCCCGGAGTCCTCCTCCTCCTCTTCTCCCTTCTAGCCTTGATGTTGTTACCTAGCTGGGTCATGAAATGTCCGCAAAGAAACTATCAAGCTCAGAGAGCACTAAGAACAAAACAACCCTTCTCCTCCTCCTCCTCCTCCTCCTCCTCCTCCTCCTCCTCTCTGTAAACCCTACTCCCTTCTATCCCTGATGTTGTTACATAGTTGGGACATGAAATGTTTGCAAGAAAATCACAAGCTCAGAGTCCCAAGGAGCCCACAGTCCTCCTCCTCCTCCTCCTCCTCTCTGTAAACCCTACTCCCTTCTATCCCTGATGTTGTTACATAGTTGGGACATGAAATGTCTGCAAGAAAGCAACCAAGCTCAGAGAGCACCAAGGACCCCACAGTCCTCCTTCTTCTCCTCCTCCTCCCTCTCCCTTCTAGCACTGATGATGCTGCCTAATTAGGATTGTGAAACATCTGCATGAAAACCACCCAGCTCGGAGAGTCCCAAGGACCCCTCATTTCAACCCTGTGCCCTTTTGCCCACAGTAAAAAAATGACAATAAAGGTTATCTTATCTTATCTTATCTTAAGCTACAAATACTCCCTTCTATAGGCAGACCCCTCCCTCCCCCCCGCCCCATCTTCCGAGGACCGAGTAAATTCTCTGCTGCAAAGGCAGGCGAATGGCGGTTGCTCCCCTGGATCGCAAGCGATTCTTCTCCCCCAAATGGGGTACCATCGAGAGCGAAAGCTCACACGTCTCAGCCCATTTCTCTCCCTTTTTCAGATCCAGATTTGAAGACAGATGGGTTCGGGATTGACACCTGTCGTTCCATGGTGGCCGTGATGGACGTACCCTTTTGCGGTTGAACTGGGAGGGGGGGGCTTCTTAAAGGGGCTGGGCCGATGGGTTGGGGAGGCAGCATTATCTCTCCTTCCCTTCCGGTCTGCGTCTCTTCCTTCTCTTCCTTCTCCTCTCCCTTGTCATTTTTCAACACGGAGGCCGGTTTTTCAAGTAGTCCCAGGTCCTCTCCATCCTTCAGTTTTCCTTGACGATGCTCCCTCCAGAGCGACACCACCGGCAAGCTGGGCTTTGAGGAGTTCAAGTATCTGTGGAGCAACGTCAAGAAGTGGCAGGTAGCGAATTTGCTTCCCCTTCTTAGGGGGCAGGTGGGGGTCTTGCCCTGGGGCCTGGGGGGCCAAGGACCCTCTTTGCCTTCTGACCAGAGGCTGACCGCCCGCCCCCCCTGTCTCCACTTCTCAGTGCATCTACAAGCAATACGACACGGACCGATCCGGCACCATCGGCAGCCATGAACTCCCGGGGGCTTTTGAGGCCGCAGGTGAGCAGTGCGATTGGAACACGGTGCCCCTTTTTCCAGCCTGCAGGTGACAGAAACCTCAGGCACCTGTTCTGCTCCTTAAAATTAAAAAAGAAAAGAAGAACGGCTGTTCCTTGGGTGGGTTTTGATTTGATTTGATTTTTTTTAATGGGTGAATCATGCCCCATATTGGAAAACCAAAACTTCAATATCGCGCAAAAGGTCTACGGGTGGTCCTCGGCTTGCAACAGTTAGCGACTGTTCAAAGTTACAACAGCGCTGAAAAAAGGGGACTTACGACCGTTTTTCACACTTACAACCGTCACAGTATTCCCCACGGTCACGTGATCAAAATTCAGACGCTTGGCCACCGGCTCGTACTGATGGCGGTCGCAGCATCCTGGGGTTCTTGTGATCCCCTTTTGTGACTTTCTGACAAACAAAGTCTGTGGGGGAAGCTGGATTCAGCTAACAACCTGTGTCACTTATTTAACAACTGCAGGGATTCACTTAACAACTGTGGCAAGAAAGGGTCAATATTCACTTAACCAAGGTCTCACTTAGCAAAAGAAATCACAAATCATAAGTCAAGGACTGCCTGTAAATCAATTCCAGCTTCTTATGCTTCCTTCTCTCCACCTCCCCCCCCTCAACCCCACCCTCTCCATTTTTCTCCAGGCTTCCATCTCAACCAGCAGCTTTATGCCATGATCGTCCGCAGGTATTCAGACGAGAACAGCAACATGGATTTTGACAACTTCATCAGCTGCCTGGTGCGCCTGGATGCCATGTTCCGTAAGTGGCTGGGGCAGCCGTGCCCATTGGCATCCTCTTTGTCTCTCGGGTTCTCCTGCTTGAGCGGGGCGGGGGGCTGGACTAGAAGACCTCGAGTGTCCCTTCCAGCTCTACTCAATTCTTCCTCCATGGGGCTGAAGGGGACCCTAGCTTGGATGTCACCCGTGCAGCTTCTGCCCCACTTCAGTCTCTGCGTCCTGCCCAGCAGTCAGCCATCCTCTCCCGGGACTCCCCCAGCCAGCGGGTGCCAGTTAGAGGGGCTGACGTGATTCAGCATCCTGAATCTCTAACCAGGGTGGGCTTTGGCGATAGGCAGGGGATTATGGAAGTCGGAGTGTCAGACCTCTGAAGGGGCAGAGGATGTGCCTCGCTTCTGCAGCTTTGCCTGATTCGTCCCTGGGTGTCGGGCACGAGAGACCAGAGCTATTCGCAAATGGCTATAGCTACCAACTTTATTGTTCTCCGCCTGTACTACAAGAATCTTCCCAAGCTGCTCTCCTTCCCCTGGGAAGGACCAGATCTTGGGATCTTCACGGATCTTGGGAGCGGTCAATGTTTGTGCCTCTTGCGGCTACGCAAAGGTCTTGAAACTAAGCCCACGCGTGACCCCCTCCCCCTTCTAGCCTAGCTGGCGGTTTCCCAACACCGGCTTTCTTCTTTTAGGTGCCTTCAAATCTTTGGACCGAGATGGCAGCGGACAGATCCGTGTGACTCTGAAGGAGGTGAGAAAGAGCTTTTTGGCTCCCGCTCGGTTCAAGCTGCAGTGTGCGTTGTGTACGAGTTTTCAGCAAGTGCCAAAATGTGCCAGGAGATATCAGAGGCAGTTTTGAAGGAAAGGGCACCAAGAAGCAGGATTATGCCCTCACTCCTCCCCACCCTACCCTTTCTTTGCATAATTTAGACCAGGGGTATCTAATCTTCCTTCCTTCCTTCCTTCCTTCCTTCCTTCCTTCCTTCCTCTCTTTCTTTCTTTCTCTTTCTTCCTTCCTTCCTTCCTTTGTTTCTTTCTTTCCTTTGTCTCTTTCTTTCTCTTTCTTTCTTTCTTTCTTCTGCCCAAAGTCATCTTGTAGGGGACATGGGTGGCACAGAAATTTGATAATAAATAAAATAAATGAGAATGTTTTTATGCCATCAGCACATGCTAGCTGAGGAATTCTGAGAGTTGAAGTCCATCAATCTTAAAGTTGTCGAGTTTGGAGACCTCAGTAATAGAGCGATGCAAAGAGGAGAGAATGGACAGGGAGAGGCAAAACCTGAGGATTAGAAGCTTGGAGAGGATGTGGAAAGTGAAAAGTATTTCTCTCTTTTTTTTTGTTTGTGTGTGTACAGTGGCTGCAGCTCACCATGTACTCCTAAGAGCCACCGGCTGTCAGGAAGACCACCCTTTCCACTACCATCCCCAATTCTGTCCTGGAGTGGTATAGAATTCGGCATTACCTATTGGCAGACGTGTCTTCAGCCTGGGAAAATCCGAAGGAGATTCTATTCTGCGGTTCTGCTTCCTCTCCTGAAACCAAGCCAGGAAACCTCCTCTTTTTACTCTTGTGTTTTGCGTTGCAATTTTTACTCCCTATTGTAAAAGCAACGGCTGCTCTTCTCCATTAGCTTTCCACTTGCTGTCGCTGCTGCCTTTTCAAAGCACCAAGGGAGGGGGGGGTTATCTCTTGAAAGAGAAGCTCCCTTTCTCCCCCCCCTCCCACCTGCTTGGATTCGAATGGTGCCATGAAGATTTGATAGGGGACCCCCCCCCCTTTTTTTTGGGTAAGTTTCATTTTGTAAGAGCCGTGTGAGATTTGGATGGAGAGATGGGCTCGCGAAGCACCAGTTCCTTGCAAAACCAGGTCCTTTGTATGTGGGGGGGGCAGTGTGTAGGGTTTTTTATAAATGGGGGCCAAAGTGGTCTCTTTGTGGACACTGTGAAGTGGTGACGGATCATCTGGACTTTCATCTGGACGCAATTTGTATTTTCCCAAAAGAGCCAGGTCATTGCACTAGAAATAGGATGAGCTGAGCTCGACGGTCATTGCCTACCTCTTCTCAACTCCTCCCCCCCCCCCAGAAAATGTTTCCCCCTTTCAAAATCCCCAGCACCCTTTGCCTGGACATGATTTAAAAAGCAATAACTTAGCAGCTTAGGGAACCAACGCTGAAGCTACTTAAATAATCCGGATATATGACAGCTTGGCCTTTTTTTTCTCAGGCTCCAGGGGCTGCCGATAGAGGCTCAGCCCAGAATCTTTGAACTTGGCTTTTGAATTCTATTAAAAGAAAAAAGAAAAAAGCATCTTTATCGCACACTATGTGGCTGCACCGTGCAAATTTCTCAGCAATGCACTTTTGTCGCGTGCCAATTCTCTGCATGAATTTTGAAGGTCTATAAAGCAAGGCTGTCCAACCGTGGAAACTTTTATGATTTGTGGACTTCGGCTCCCAGAATTCCCCAGCCAGCAAAGCTGGCTGGGGAATTCTGGGAGTTGAAGTCCACAGGTTGAACACTCCTGCTGTAAAGTATATGAAGGAGAACTCCGAATTTTATGGGCAGCATTTCTAGAATTGGTTTCCTTTAAAATGTGTTGGGGTGTGTGTGTGTGTGTGAACCCTGCCAGATTGTGAAATGTGGACATGGTGAGT
This sequence comes from Protobothrops mucrosquamatus, assembly GCF_001527695.2. Taxonomy (NCBI): domain Eukaryota; kingdom Metazoa; phylum Chordata; class Lepidosauria; order Squamata; family Viperidae; genus Protobothrops; species Protobothrops mucrosquamatus. The sequence goes on from NW_015387439.1 coordinate 691,825, forward strand.
TTATAAGTCCCGGTTTCCTCCCTTTTTGGAAGGGCTGAGAAGGGAATCAGAATAACATTAGGGGCTCTTCATACTTCTAAAAGCTGCAACTGTTTCCCCCAATTTGTTTTTGGATCACGTCCAATTTGTTGGCTTGAAATTTTAACGAATCATGTTTTTCCTCCTCCTAAAATTAATGAGGAGGACTTGGGGGGGGGGGGAGGCTTTTGCAAATAGTCCTTTTGGAAATATCCCCCAATTCTGGCCAAAGGCTTTGCTGGCTCAAAAGAGAGAATTTGCTGGGGTGAAGAAAAAAAAAATAGAATCTTGTGATGAATAATTTGCAATTCTAAATGAGGCTAATGTTCTCTGTTTAGAACCGCCAGCAGATCTTTTCCTGTTGCCCCCCCCACACCCCCACAAACACCCCCAGGGTTAGAGGCTGCCTCCCACTGTATGCTCAGTTTTCTAATGGCTCAATAGCAACCGGAGTAAAAGTTGCATAACAATAAGAATCCGCGTGGCCTCTGTTGTGTTGTTTGCTCAGCGCCTTCTCCAGCAGAGGGAGGGTGCGTTCTGTTTTCGGTGTAATGCTAGTCTGTCTCAGTTACTCAGCCTTCTTTGCTGCTTAAATCTGTGTGAACTTCATGACCAAACTAGAGAATTTCATCAGTGTTAGAAGGGAGGAGGAGGAGGAGGACTGTGGGGGTCCTTGGTGCTCTCTGTGCTTAGCAGTTTTCTTGCAGACATCTCATGACCCAACTAGGGAACATCATCAGTGCTAGGAGAGAGGGGGGTTTGTTAGGAGAAGGAGGAGGGGAGAGGAGGAGAACTATGGGGTCTTTGGTGCTCTCTGAGCTGGGTTGTTTCCTTGCAGACGTTTTACGACCCAACTAGAGAACTTCATCAGTGTTAGAAGAGAGTGGGGTCGAGAGGAGGAGGAGGAGGAGGAGGAGGAGGACAATTATGGGGTCCTTGGTGCTCTCTGAGCTGGGTGGTTTCCTTGCAGATATTTCATGACCCAGCTAGGCAACATCATCCATGCTAGGAGGAAGTACGGTTTGCGGAAGAGGAGGAGGAGAAGACGGAGGAGGAGGAAGAGGCAGAGGAGGGAAGGAGGAGGAGGAGGACTATGGGTTCCCTGGTGCTCTCTTGAGCTTGGTGGTTTCCTTGCAGACGTTTCATGACCCAGCTAGGCAACATCATCAGTGCTAGGAGGAAGTACGGTTTGCGGAAGAGGAGGAGGAGGAAGAGGCAGAGGAGGGAAGGAGGAGGAGGAGGACTATGGGGTCCTTGGTGCTCTCTGAGCTGGGTTGTTTCCTTTGCAGACGTTTCATGACCCAACTAGGTTACATCATCAGTGCTAAGAAAAAGCATCGAACCCCTGAAGAACCTGCCTTGTTGGTATGCAAAGAAAGCCAGCCAATTCAGAGAGCACCCAGGCCCCACATTTGAAGGGCCGCCTTAATCTTGCTGTTTTTGGAGCACGTGGAGGCTCTGTTTCCCTGCATGGCTCAAGACCTGGTTTCTGTCTGCAGACGGGCCGACTAGGGGTTGTAAGGAGGGGCGAACGCCCCTCTATCACATCTTGGGCACATCACGGTCTCTTTTGATGGATGTGCTGCCTCTGCCGATGAGTCACAGGTGCCGAAGGCTGGACCAGCTTTGAGTCAGGAGAAGGTGGCTGTGACTGTCCTTGGGAGAAACGGAAGGGATTCGAAAACGGCCTGAGTGTGGATGGGACTTGGGGTGTTGGAGGTCTTAAGGTGTGAAATGAAGGGAAGGGGACCCTGAGGGAAGACTGGGGTCCCCCCTGGTTTACAGCACCTACTTTGCAACAGAAAAGGGGATTATTCTAAACCAGACCCAAAACAAATGTCTGTGTCTGTCTACCTGTCTGTCTGTCTATCTATCTATCATCTACTATCTACCATCAATCCATCTATCATCTCTCTCTCATTCCCTCTGTCTCTCATCTATCTCTCCATCCATCCATCTCTCTCTGCTAAAACCTCTTTTGTTATTGTGTCTCCCCCCCCCCTCTCTCATTATCAAATTTGTGTGTCACCCATCTCGTCTAGAGGCAACCTCTGGGCAGATTACAAACATTAAAACCGACAAACCTTAAAACGATAAAGCGATAATAACAAACCAAATAATCTTTACAATAAAACCCAGAGAGGAGGGAAGCATGAAGCACATGGGGAGAGGTTGTGTGTGTGGGGGGGTCTTCTCGTAATTCGAGCGGTGCACCTGCCAGGCTCCAAGACATTACCAAGGGATTGTCTGCCTAGAATAAAACGATCACAAAACATGGACAGAGTTTCCTGCTGGAATACCAAGACCACTTGAAAAGCAGCGTTCTCCTCTGCCCTGCCTTGCCTCCCTCTGTGTGTGTGTGTGTGTGCCGGTGTTTATGGGTGTGTTTGTTTTGTGTGCCACCCTGTTTGAGAACCACCTGCGAGAATAAAATACTCCCCGGGGGATTTTGGAAAGCGAGGGTGACGATGGGCTGCAGCTGACAGCCGAGGCAGGGTGCGCTGGGGGTTTTCTTGCAAAGAAAGCTCACAACAAACCAAGTTTCTCTCCCATCAGTGGCATCTTTTTGCAAGTTCTCCCCCCCCCCCCCATGATCAACGCCTCCGGGCTTCGGCGATGGGGTTTGCCTGCAAGTGTGCCAGCTGTCTCGGTGTCTCTGACACCCACTCTGTTTTCGAAGAGCTCAGTAAAAACAGGAATCAAAGTTGCATAACAAGAAATCAGCCTGGATTTTTATCCGGGTTGTCACACAACGATGCTTCCTTGGCAGGGAATAGATCTCACCTTTGAATCTCTGCCTGTCCAAATAAAGCCGGATTCCCACAATACATTTATTATCTGCAGTCACGATCCAGATGAGAGCGACATTCACAGCGATGTATGTATTGTGAGCAGCGAACTACACACACACACACTCGGAAACCAACAGTGGATTTATTCCACTGGCATCAAGCAACATACACCTCCCACTTTTTCTGAAATTAATTTATTCCTCGTTTGTATTGCTTTCACAAACACAGAGAACACAGCAAGTGCTAAATATTCATCTGGAGAATGACACTTGGGCTCCCTGTTTTGTCTTTGATGCCAAACAAGCAGGTTTTGCCCAGAAATGTAAGGGTGAGCTGTAGAGAGGGATGTCCCTGGGACTTTGAACCAAATGTAACTTGACTCACTTTCTCGAGTTGTCTTTTGACATTTTTCTCTGTGAGGACCCCCATGTTGGCACTTGTTCTGCATTTTGTGAAGTGGGTGAATACTGAAGACCCCAGAACCATTGGACTGGAGTAAAGGAAAGCTTACCTACAAACTACAAAGAAATTTCCTAACAGTCAGAACAATGAACCAGTGGAACGGCTTGCCTCAAGAAGCTTTGGGTGCTCTTATCACTGGAGGCTTTCAAGAAGAGATTGGACAGCAATTGTCCAGAATGGCATAGGACAGGGATGTCCAAACTTGGGAACTTCAAGACTTGTGGACTTCAACTCCCAGAATTCCCCAGCCAGCATAGCTGGCTGGGGAATTCTGGGAGTTGAAGTCCACAGGTCTTAAAGTTGCCAAGCTTGGACACCTCTGACGTAGGATCTCCTGCTCGAGCAGGGGGTTGGACTAGAGGACCTCCAAGTTCCCTTCCAACTCTGTTGTTCTGTTCTGTCCAAATTTTCTTTTCAGATAGACTGCCATTTTTCCACCGGGAAGAATGACCTGCCAATGAAGGCTTCTTTTTTGTCCCTCAGGGGGAACCAGGACCGTCTTTGGCATTTGCCAAACTGGAAGTTATTTAGCTGCGTTGCCCAATTACCCAAAGATGTTGTGGTTGCCTTGGTTACCAAGACATCTGCTGGGTAACCAAGAGGTTCCAGTTGCCCCGGGTTACAGAGATGTCCAAATTGCCAGCTTGCTGTGCCAAAAAGCCCAGGGTGTATCCAAATCTTGGCCCAGCTGTAAGAGGCGAAGCCGGGCCATAGTTCACAGGCCTGCTGTGTCCAACCTGACCCTCTGACCCTCTGGCTCTCTATGCGTCATATTGGAGGAGGGGTCCCTGGGGGCCTAAAGTTCATTGTGTCAGCCACAGAGTTGCTCAGGTGACGGCACCAAGTTGCCATCTCCATCCTCTCGGCCTCTCATCGGGTTGCCCTTGGCAACAGCATCCCCTGGAGGGAGGGAAAGAGAGGGTACCAACTCCAGTCCTGCCCCACCCATTTTTTCCCCAACCAGGCAGCCAATGGGGAGATTCCGCCGCCTGTCTTTCAGGGTCCCTGCCCAATGGCCTCCCTCCAGAGGCGGGAGCCAGGCTGCCTTGATCTTGCCTGGGAAGGCGTGGCTCCTTTCTGGATGAAAGCAGAGAGGAGACGAAAAGCAGCGAAGCAGGAAGAGGTACGTGGGGATGGGGGCGACGGGGTGGGAGGGGCACATATTGGGGTGGTGGGCTGCAAAAGGAGACCCCAACGGATGGAGGGACCCTTAAGAAAGTCGACCTTTGCCACAAGCATCCTTGCAAATCTTCCCGGATGCCGAACTTCATGCGAAGCTGATCCTGGTGACCTGCAGCCAGTCCTGGGTTTTCCCCTGGGGACAAACTCCAATTTGGGGGGTGGGGGTCTGCGTGATCCTAGATCACTTACAAACCTCTTTCTCTGATGCGTCAGAGGCAGCCAAATGGGTCCTCCGACTTCTCAGCGACCTGTTGTTTACTAAGGACCGGTTGGCAAACTGGCAAAGGGCTTTGGGGGTCTGTGGTTTAAAAAGTGAATTTGCCAGGAAAGAACAAAATCAAAACTGGCTGATGCCTCGGAAGGGTGATTGTTCTTTGCAAGTCTTTGAGCTGTGTCTTTTGGGAACCAGGGAAGCGCGTGTGTGTGTGTCCGTGTGTGTTTGTGCCTGTGTGCAGGCTGTTTGGAGAAGCAACCAGCCAGACACTCTGGACAGAGCTTCAACCTGGCGCCCTCCCCATGCCTCACGTTACCCCTCCTCTCCAGCCTTGTGGAGACCCCAAAATAGGAGCCCAGAGGGTTTTTTTTTCTATGTATTTGCAGGGTGTAGCCCAGGAACTTTCTGCAGAAAGCTTGCCAATTTTTCCCCCCAGAGGATCCAGTCTGGAGGTTGAATGGACTCTGATCAATATCTCTCTGTAGGGTATTTCTACGCAGTTGCTTTTTTCTAGGTTTTCCAGATGTGAGTGATGGGGACACCTCTGGTCTATCCAGCCCCACAGCTGGATAAGTTGGTTAAACAGGACTCAACCTTTTCTCCACAGTGTCTCCTGAGGAAGAATTTGTATTTTAAGGATTCAATTCATCCTCTGATTTGTCTTTTAGCTTTAAGCTGCTCCCCCTTTTTCTTGCAATTTTCCCTTTTCTGTTCCAGACTTGGAGATTCCAGTTGCAGAGGGTGGGTTTGGTTTGAGAGGCCGACCTGTAGCATATCAGCCTGCTCTTTTGCAAACACTGGCCCTTTCCCTCTTACGCTTTCTCCTTTCAAGATGCTTCCGCTGATCTTTGCAAAGAGGCCTCTCGAGCAGATGGTGTCAGAAACAAAGTTAGCATGTTCTCGTTATACTTTGGACCCTTCTTGATTCATGCATACATTTTCATGAGTTGGGGTATATTTAGACAGGGAACGCTCTCAGCTCAAATGTGATCTGATGCAAAAAAAGAGCCCCCCAAACCAACTCTGTGCCATCCAGAAAGAATGGAATGGAATGTTTGTCCCGTGCGGGGGAGCCAAGCTGTAGGGACGGCTTGGGTCTGCTATGATCCTCGTCCTGCAGGCAAGGACTTCTTGTTCTTGATAAAAGGACATTATTAAGCTGCAAAGGAGTGAATCAAAACTGCCCAGAAGTCACTTTGTAGAGTGACATGAGTGGCATATACAATTAATAGATAGATGATTGATAGATAGATAGGTAGGTAGGTAGGTAGGTAGGTAGGTAGGTAGGTGGGTGGGTGGGTGGGTGAGTGGGTGGGTAGACAGACAGACAGAGACGGACATATAGACAGACAGAAATAGGAGAGATGAGAGATGTATGATAGATAAATGATAGGATAGATAGACAGAGACAGAAATAGGATATATAAGATATAGATACAAATAGAGACAGTGAAATAGACAGATAGAAATAGGGTAGATAGATAGATAGATAGATAGATAGATAGATAGATAGATAGATAGATAGATAGATAGATAGATAGATAGATAGATAGATAGATAGATAGACGGACAGATGGACAGATGGACAGATAGACAGAAATAGGATAGATGACATCGATACAAATAGTGACAGACAGAAATTGGATGGATGGATGGATGGATGGATGGATGGATGGATGGATGGATAGATAGATAGATAGATAGATAGATATATAGATAGATGATAGACAGATGGACAGATAGACAGAAATAGGATAGATAGATGAGATAGATAGATGAGATAGATAGATAGATAGATAGATAGATAGATAGATAGATAGATAGATAGATAGATAGATAGATAGATAGATAGATAGATAGATAGATAGATGATAGACAGATGGACAGATAGACAGAAATAGGATAGATAGATAGATGAGATAGATGATAGATGGATACATATAGGTAGATAGATGATAGATAGATAAATGATAGATAGATGATACATGATGAAAGACAGACAGAAATAGGATAGATGAAATATAGATAGATACAAATAGAGACAGTGAAGTAGACAGATAGACAGAAATAGGATAGATAGATTGATACAAATACATAGTGACAGAGAGAGACAGACAGAAATTGGATGGATGGATGGACAGACGGACGGACAGACGGACAGACAGACGGAAGACAGATGAGGGAAGTGAGAGAGAGAGAGAGGTGATAGGGAGACAGACAGCATGTTGAGATGTTTGGCAACCACAGTGGTGTTGTGGTGCAGAAGTTGGAGCAATCTGAGCAGACCCAGGTCCACGTCTACCCTCAGCTATGGAAACTCCTCAGGTGATTTTAAGCCAATCATTCTCAGTTCAGCCTACCTGACAGGGTTGTTGTGGGTTATGTGATGGAACAGCTTTGTGAGGGACTCTTGGGAAGTGATGACAACCCTGTGTGAAAGAAAGAAAGCTTTGCTGTAATGGTGTTCTCCCTCCCTCCCACCCCCCAGCCTCAGACAAGGACTCGTCCTTTTCCATTTTACAGCAGGCCAAAATATCCCTCGGATTGAGTCACTCTCAACAGCTCAATTAACCGATGTCCTGGGTGCTCCTGAAACAGCCATTTCTTTTTTGCTTGAAATAATGGCAGAAACACCGCAGCTTCTCCCCCACCGAGTCTGAAAACGACATTTTCCCTCTGAAGAGCCAGCTCTTTTCTTTGCTGGCGCCAATTTAATCCGGTTTTAATCTAAGCGCATCTAGACAAAAAAAAATAATCTTCCAAAAGCTCACGTTGCCGCGATGGAAGACGGGGACGGGATGGCTGCTTTTGATCAGCCAATTTCCTTTTGTGTTTCTTTGTGGGGGAGAGGGGGGGCTCAAGGTAATCCAAATGGAAAACGAAGAGCAGGATGTACGGCAGGGGTCCTCAAACTTGGCCACTTTAAGACTTGTGGACTTCAACTCCCAGAATTCCCCAGCCAGCATGGCTGGCTGGGGAATTCTGGGAGTTGAAGTCCACAAGTCTTAAAGTGGCCAAGTTTGAGGACCCCTGATGTACGGTAACGGGGCTGGAGGGGGGGCTTTGTCAACTGGCAGCTTGAAAGGCCGTTTTCAGACATTGGCAATTTCCCCGTTCTTTTAAAATCCCTTCAGAAGGCAAAATAGAGAAACGCAGGTCGGCTCTGAGCAGCAGAGGGGAAAATTTTGAGCGGGGCAAAAGTTGCTGGTTTCCCTAGTCGGCTGTGAGAACCTTACGGTCTAAGGGTGTTGGTCGACGAAGACACCGGTCTTAATTCCGGCGGTAAAGGTCTCAACCTTCCCTGGAGCCTCCAGAAGATCAGGTTGGGGGAGCGAGTTCGTCCTCTGGGACATGATAAAGTCTGTTTGCCAGCCAACAGGTTAGAGAAGAATTCGTGGGTGGGTGGGCCCCCACCCCCGGTGTTGGAGCACCCACAACTTTTGGCAGCAAGCCCTGATTAAATTTGGGAGTTTTCTTTTTTCAATAAAATGGAGACTTCCGGAGATTTAGGAAACAGGGTGGCCGGTTGATTGGAATGGAGGACACGGGCCGCATCCAGCAGCTTGAGAAATGAAACTGGGTCTGGAAGACTCCGGGGGACCTGCTTCCCCCCATAGGGTTGCCAGGTCTGCTTCCAAAAAATAGCGGACAAGCGGGGGGGGGGTTAAGTAGTAAAAAAAGGAGACTGTACAGCTTTAGATTACGTACCATTTCATCATAAAGCTTTTGAATAAAAAAAATGTCCACTATTTTGTGAAAAAAAAATAGTGAACATAATGTGAAAAAAGTGGACTGTCCGCTCAAATAGTGGACACCTGGCAACCCTATCCCCCCAAGAAGACCCCTTCTTTTATTCCTGAGTAGACCCCTTTGCTGCACCCCCAATGCTCCTTGGAGCTGGGACGTGGCCAGCCAGGATTCTGTTTTGTCGGCAAACCGATCTGAGCCAAGCTTGCTTCAAGAGGGGGGAAGAACTGTCAAAAGAGGGGGGGGGTGTGGCACACCCACAAAGTTGCTTCTGGAAGGTAGCAGATGGGGGACAGAGAGCCCCCCCCACGCCCATCACTCTCTTCCCACACCCAGGAGCCAAGCATTGTCTTCTCTGAGAATCGCACCCGCAGCTTCCCAAGTTTGCAGCTATAAATACAGAAAGTGAACAAGGGCAGTTTGTTTTTTTGCAACGCGGCGCCCGCCTCTTGTGCCTTGTGCAAGGTGACAGCAACACCGGGTTGTTGTTCTCCCGAGGCATCCCTGGGCTCTTTTTTTAACCCGGAGGACCCTCCTTTCCTCCCCCCCAAGCGCTATCTTTGGCTGCCGGGAGGGGGGGGGGTCGGCTCCGTGCCTCCCCCTCCTCCGCCTCTTCGCCGCGCTCCGCTTGGCGCAAGATCCGCGCACAAAGGCAACACCTGTTCTGCAAAGAGGGGCCGGGGACGCTCCGGGAGGGGGGGGGCAGGCAGCAGAGAGGGGGGAAGACCTGAGCTGGGGGGGGGACCCCGCCCCCGCGCCGACAAAGACCGAGGCGACTCGCGACAGCTGCGCTTTTTTCCCACGCGGTAATTACACGCTTGGGATCCGGTGCGGGAGAATAGGATCGCGGGGAGGAGGGGATTGCGGAGGTTGGGGGGGGGCTCAGGGCCGCCCTGGTTGGGTTCCTTTTTCTTGGGGAGGGGGGGAACAGCAACAATAGGACGACCACCGCCGAGTGGGGTTGCGATGTGGAGCCCGAGCCGCGTGGCACCTGAAAAGTTGTGTCACTGGGTGTCACGGTGCGCTTTTCACGCAAAGGCGCTGAAAGGGAATGGGGTTGTGTGTGTGTGTGTGTGTGTGTCCGTCCGTCCATCCATCCATCCATCCATCCATTCATGCACAGGTATAAATTCAGTGGCGCCCATGTCGCAGTTCTGCATTGTTGTTGGTTTTGTGATGGGGTCCGTGGTACTTTAATTATTTTGCTTTGAATCGCTTTGACGATTCGCTTTGAGGTTTTTTTTGTGGGGTGGGGTGGGGGGCCCAGAGTCACGGGTGGGGTGGGGGGCCCAGAGTCACACCTAGGAAATAGGCAGGTCTATAAATGTAATAAACAAATAAGGAAACAGTAAGCACTTTCTAATGCTTGGTACAAAAACGTGGGATTTGGGTTTTTTGGTTTTTTTTTAAAAAAAGCAAGTTTCTAGCCCTCATGGCTATGAGGTCACATTTGAATTCCCCGCTTGCTCTGGGGAATTCTGGGAGTTGAAGTCCACCCACCTAAAGTGGCCAAGGTTGGGGACAGATAGGGGTAGATCGTTTGACGGATGGGCTGCCCACCTACCCAAAAGATATTTCTCCCCTTGGTGCCCCCCTCACCCCCGTTCTCTTTTGCAGGAGAAGCTGGCCCTTCCCGTCCGAGGGTATCCTCTCCCTCTGTGCTCCCCAGGGGGGTCCCAGCATGGCAGCCCAGCATGGCAGCGTGGCAGGATCCGAGTCGGAAGGCCTGGAGCAGCGGATCCACCACATCAACAACGAGGTGCGGGGCTTCCTTCCTCTGATCAGGCCCCTTCCTCTGATCAGGATGGCCGTTGCCCCCCCCGGAAACGGGGCAGGGCGCCAGTGGGGCACCCCGGAGGGCAGGAAGCCTCCCCCTTGGCTCAGCCTCATCTTCATATTCTTGACAGGCATTTATTCATTTATGAAATTTAGTCCTTTTTGTAAACAGGGAGCAAAATTTCCAACTTGTTAGAGGTAGTCCTCGACTTACATCTATATGTTTAGTGACTGAAGTTACAACGGCATTGAAAAATGTGACTTATGGCCATTTTACGCATTTGCGACCGTTTCGGCCTCCCTGTGGTCACGTGATCAAAATTCGGACGCTTGGCAACTGACTCACATTTACGACGGTCGCAGCGTTCCGGGGATCACGTGATCCTCTTTTGAGACCTTCTGACAAGCAAAGTCAAGGGGGGCACAGATTCACTTTACAACCGTGTGACTAACTTTACAACCGCAGTGATCCACTTAATGACTGTGGCAAGAAAGGTCGTATAATGGGACAAAACTCACAACAACGGTCTTATTTAACAACAGAAATTTAAGTTGCGGTTGTGAGTCAAGGACTTCCTGTATCTTTCTGTGCATTTGGGCTGCATCCTCCTTTCTCTGACCCGATTTGTAATTTGGGTTCCTCCCTGCCCCCTCCAATGAAATAAAATTGCAGGATCAAATTGTTCAATTTGGATTAGGAGATTCATCAGGACTCCTGCAGCTTTAATTAATATTTTTCCCCTTTGAAATAAGCAGCTACCGGTGCCTAGAAGTACTTCCTATTTCACCAGAGTCGGAGATAGACCAGTGGATAACTGGTTAATTGCTTCTTAATTGATCTTTAATTGCCCAAATCCTTGCATTTTCTTATTTTTCCTATTAGCAGAACAGTGCTGGGCTGTTTTTTTTTTTTTTTATTAAAAGGAAAGAAAAATAAGAAAATTGTAATTAAAGCCATCCAGTCGCAGGGCAATTAAACTGCAGCTTAATCAACAGTTTACCAGTCATGTTGCTGCTGTGTGGAACGAATAACAATTAATGGCAGAAAGAGAAAGCTTCTAATTAAAGGTTCAGGAGCCCTTTTTCGTCACCTTAGAGAGGGAAAACCGCAAGGAAGGACTGACTTCCAGAATATTTTGTTAAGGGCTAGACAGAAATTAAAATAATGACAATTCAAGGACATCTCCATTTCCAGAATCTGAACAGTACAGTTGTTAAGTGGGTTTTGCCCCATTTTATGACTTTTCTTGCCAGAGTTGTTAAGTGAATCACTGCAGTTGTTAAGTTAGTGACTCGGTTGTTAAGTGGAATCTGGCTTCCCCCGTTGATTTTGCTTGTCTGAAGGTTGCAAAAGGGGATCAGGTGACCGTGGGATGCTGCGACCGTCGTAAGTATGAGCTAGTTGCCGAGCATTCGAATTCTGATCACGGGACCACAAGGATGCTGCAACGGTCGTAAGTGTGGAAAATGGTCATCGGTGTCACTGTAACTTTGAACTGTCGTAATTTGTATTGTATATGCTGAGCTCAAATATTGCCGGGTTTTTCCTTTTGCAGTCAGTTTGTGGGTGCCGACAACACCTCGAGTGCTTTAGAGCTGATTAAGCATCGTCTTTTTCACTTCCAATTAATGAGAAAAATATGCAGAGCAGGCAGTAGAAGCTGACTCTTTTTTTTTTTTTTTTTTTAAAAAAACAAGCTGTTTTTTAAGTCTGAATTTTTGGAATGTCTGCAATGGGGTTTCCAGGATTCTTAGTTAAAAACAGATATATATATATATTTTTAGTCCAGTCTTCTGAAACAGACAATACGGAAGGACAGTGACTGTTTTTCTCTCATTCTTCTTTATTTATTTTTTTTAATTTTTTTTCCAGTCTCTGGAAAGTACCAGGCGAATGCTGCAGCTGGTGGATGAGGTAAGAGGCGAAGCGAGGGAGGGGTGAATAGCATTTTTATGACTAGCTAACAGGGAACACTTGGGGGGAAATGAGACACCCGTTTTTTAAAAAAATTCTAGCCAAGCCATTGTTCATTCTTGTTTGTTTCTGATTTTCCCACAGAGCAAAGATGCCGGGATTCGAACTTTGGTGATGCTGGACGACCAAGGGGGTAAATTCTGAGGATTTCTCGCAGTGGGAAAATTGCTGGATTATCCCCACATCCTAAACTGCATTTCTTTAATCATGGTTCATGGAAGTCTTATACCACTGTTCTCCAACCTTGGCGACTTTTAAGACTTGTGGACTTCAATTCCCAGAATTCATGGCTGGCTGAGGAATTCTGGGAGTTGAAGTCTACAAGTCTTAAAGTTGCCAAGATTGGAGACCCCCGTTATAAACCACAGTTATACCCCCATGCTAAATCAAACCACATTATGACAGCGTAAAATTTGAACCCGTTCATTGTTTATCTGTGCTTCTTTCCACATTTTTAAACACCACCCCAATTGTACAGGTCTGACTGGGGCAAAGAAATCACACAAAAAAAATAAAATTCAGGCCCCTCATGATAAGTTAATGAGGTAGACTTAATGATCATCTGTTTAACGACCATGGCAAAAAGTGGTCCTAAAATTTGCATGGTTTTAGCCTCTTTGGACACAACTGCCGCTCCCCTATGGATGGCCTCTGGAGGGCCCTTCCCCCTCCCCGTATTCACGGTCTTCTCTCCCCCCCCTCCTCCCGCTCAGAGCAGCTGGACCGCATTGAGGACGGTTTAGACCAGATTATCCAAGACATGAAGGAAGCTGAGAAGAACCTCAGTGACATGGCCAAGTGTTGCGGCCTTTTCGTCTGCCCCTGCGCCAAGTAAGTTCTCGGGTGGGCACAACTCCTTGCGGGAAGCTAGGATTCGTGGTTTAAGCATGCTGTGAGCCACGGTGATCGTGTGTGCATGTGTACACAACAGTCAGTCAGTCCTGGATTGGACCAGGGTGTTTCGGGCCTGTATTTCCCAAGTCGGGTGTTTGCAGATAAACTGCTCTTGTATAAGGAGGCTTTCCTGCATCTCCTTGCTGGCCTTTCCTTTGTGGATTTATTCTGTGCTCTCTCGTCCTCCAAAGAAGGGACCCTGGCAGAGAAGCGTCTACAGGGCAGGGAGGGAAGGTCAAAGAAGTCAAGAGGGCAGCCTGAAAAAGGGGCAAGGTTTGGAGCGCACGGTGATGGCGGCCATCTTGACTTCTTTGACCCCCCTGGACCCCCGTGTCTTCTAACAGGGGAGCCTCAGAGAGGGTGCAGGCAAGGATGTTTTTCCTTTTTCATTCCAGGTTAAAGAACATGAAGGCCATGGAGGCTAGTAAGGCGGCCTCTGGCAACAGCCAGGATGTGGTCTCACAGCAACCCATCATGATGACCGCAGGGACACAGATGATGATGAGCGGGCCCTTCATCCAGCGGTAGGGCAAAGGGTCTCTGGAGGAGGAGGAGGAGGAGGAATGGGGGACTGTGGGGGTCCTTGGTGCGCTCTGAGCTTGGTGGTTTTCTGGCAGACATTTCATGACCCAACTAGGGAACATCATCAGTGCTAGGAGGGAGGAGAGGGGGAGGAGACGACCGGAATCTCGAACGCAGGGCTCAGGCCCTGCTAACGTGAGAGAGCTTGTAAACAGCAAACCCTACATTTGGGACTCCCAGTGTTCACGCGTGGGCACGCTTGAGCCCCACAGTGCTCTCTGCACGTGTGTTCTTGTCCAGGGTAATGAAGGACGACGTGGAGGATGAGATAGAGCAGAATCTGACCCAGGTGGACAGCATGCTGAGTAACCTGCGCAGCATGGCGGTGGACATGAGCAACGAGATTGATGTCCAGAGCAAGCAGGTGGAGAATATCAAAGAGAAGGTGAGCGATGTTTCGCTTAACAACGGCAACGGGAAAGGTCGTAAAATGGAGCAAAATGTTGAGCTCAATTGTGATCGTAAGTCAGGGACGATCTGTATGTTGCTGTGGCTATTTCTTGCTTCAGCAGCAGAGGGCACTATTGCTTTATTATTTAAATCAGGGGTCTTCAAACCTGGCCCTTTTATGACTTGTGGACTTCAACTCCCAGAATTCCTCAGCCAGGAATTCTGGGAGTTGAAGTCCACCAGTCATAAAAGGGCCAAGTTTGAAGACCCCTGATTTAAAAAGTAAAGGCTCCCTCCAGCTGCCCCCAGGGTTAATTAAGTTGGCAACCATTTAGAATACAGAATAACAGAGTTGGAAGGGATCCTTAAGGTCTTCTAGTCCAACCCCCTGCTCAGTGCTTCTTTCTTTTCTTCTCTCCCCCCGCCCCTCACCCCGGCAGGCCGTTGCCAATGTGATCAGCATCAACGAAGCCAACAACCAGACCACGAAGATGCTGAAGAAAGCCTGAAGCTACTTCGGCCCCTCACCCCATCTCCCCCCCCCACTTTCACCAAATGCAATCGGTTACCGACTTCTTCCGTCCTCAGCTCCAAAGTGGACGCCTTCCGATCCAAGCGATTTAAACCAAGTTTCCTGCGTGAATCTCATCCATCTTCTGAACCAACATGCATGCTTTCTGGTTGCTAAAGTGATGCCCATGCAAACGGCAAGGGGGGGGGCTAACCTGAGCTTTGGCCCCGGGGACGTGCATGTGTGTGTGTGTGTGTGTGTGTGTGTGTGTGTATGTTTCCCTTGGTACAAAGAACCCGCTGGGCTGTCTGGGTGCCACCCAGCCCACCCCCCTCTTTAATGGCTAGGATGGCCGATGAGCAGCCCCCTTGCTGGAGAAACTGCTCTCTTGAAGAGGAAAGGAAAACTGAGAAACTGACTAGGCTGCTTCCAGGATTCCCCATGGGAAAAAGCCGGGAACAGCTATTTTTCAGCCCGATGGGAAAATAAACATCCGCCCAATTTGGCTTAGTGTGGCCACGAATGTTTCTGTAGCTGAAAGCTACAGAGCTCGGGGAAGCCAAGAGCCCTGGTGGGACCCTTGAGGTCATCCAAACAGGGATGGGGTGACTGCCGAAAGAGGCAGGGCTGATCTCCTCTGGGGTATCACCACCATGATGCGGCTAGAGGTGGGTCCATTCAGAAAAACCAACAGTCCAGTGTTTTAATTTATATTTAGGCTCCATCCAGCCTTTCCCAAGTCAAGTCCTCCGGGTTCTGTCCAAGACAACAGAGGAGATCCAAGCTGCCCACTTGGCCGGGCACCGGACCGGGCAAGGCTGGCATGGCCCAGTGGGAGCGTTGGCTGGATGCAGAGTAGGACCCAGGCCAGCAAGCGCGAGAAGGCAGCCCCTCCCCATGTCCAGTCCACGCACCACCCCTGAAAATGTGGCTTGGCTTACTTGTCACTGTGGATTTCAACACTGTGTGCCTGTCTCGTTTCTCTATTTTTTAAAAATCTGTTTCCGACTTACGGTGTGAGTGGTGGGTTTTAAAGTCCAGGCAAAACGTGGTCTTTGTTGTCTTTGTTTATTCGTGTCGCTCGAGGGATCGTGTACGCTTTGAAAACAAAAAACCCCTTTCCTTGCACGTTTGGGTCTTGCGAGCGCCCCAAAATTGCTCTTCTCTGCTTCCGGAGTTTTCTGCACAGGAGCGGCAGCCAGGGGTGGGTGGGGGAAGTGGGATAGGGTGGGGGGTCCCAGCAGAGTCTGGGCTGGCATCCCCGGCTTCCTTCTTAAGGCTTCTGGATTTTTCCAAGGAGATAAATGGAATAGACCGCATAGCCAGTGGCTGCAGAGAAATATTTAGAAACAGTTAATTCCAGGTGATCCTCGACTTAAACCTATTTTAGTGAGGTGCAACAGCCCTGAAAAATGAGACTAACGGCCGCTTTTCACACTTACGACCGTTGCAGCATCCCCCTGGTCACGTGATCAAAATTTGGGCGCTTGGCAACCGACTCGCATTTGTGACGGTGGCAGCATCCCCGGGATCGTGTCATCACCATTTGTAAACTTCCCGGCCGGCTACTGACCGGCTAAGTCAATGGGGAACGCCGGGTTCGCTTAGTGACCGCATGAGTCACTATACAACTGAAGTGATTCGTTTAACAACCATGGCAAAAGGGGTCGTAAAATGAAGCACAAATCGCTTAGCAACAGCCTTGCTTAGCAATGGAAATTTTGGGGCCCCGTTGTGGCCGTAAAGCAAGGTGTACCGGTGATTTGGCTGTTTAGTTCATCCAGCCGGACCCCAGAGAAGCTGGGGAGAACAACCTCCATGGGGGCCCCCTACCCCCACCCTTGAATTGGGGGGTGGGGTGGGTTTTTGTGACCGAGTATTGTGTTTGTGGGTCCGTGTGTACGTACGTTACCCATAAAAGTCTGCTGTCAGTTGACGCCATTGTTGCTTTCACGTGAACCCTTGTCGCTTTTCGGACCACCCGCTCTCCCCTCGGCAGCCCCCCTGCCTTTCGGCACCCAAAGTCCGGATGGGGAAGGGTTGACGTCACTCACCCCCGGCTGCAAGGACCATGGTGGCGCGATACATCACCATATCGGACATCCCCCTTTTCAGGTGCACCGGCAAGTCGTTGTCCGCCTGGGGAGACCCCCCCCCTTAATTAGTGGATGTCTGCACCCCTTCAAAGGGCTCAGGTTGAGAAGGCCCAGCTGTGAGGAGGAGAATTATGGCTGTCCCAACCGCTCCTGTTCTGCCGAGTAGCCCCAAAATAGACCTGGCACCAGTTTGGTCTAGTGGTTAAAGTGCCACACCAGAAACCAGGCAACAGTGAGTTCTAGTTCTGTCTTAGCCATGAAATTCGTCTGGGTGACTTTGGGCCAATCACCCGAAGACGGTGAATTCTGGTCCTGCCTTAGGCAACTGGGAGATGGTGAGTTCTAGTTTCGCCTTAGGCGTGAAAGCCGGCTGGGTGACTTCAGGCCAATCACCTGAAGATGGTGAGTTCTAGTTCCGCCTTAGGTATGAAACCGGATAGGTGACTTCGGGCCAGTCATCCAAAGACGGTGAGTTCTAGACCTGCCTTAGGCATGGAAGCCAGTTGGGTGACTTCAGGCCAATCACCAAGAGATGGTGAATTCTAGTTCCGCCTTAGGCATGAAAGCTGGATGGGTGACTTCAGGGCAATCACCCGGAGACGGTGAGTTCTAGTCCCGCCTTAGGCACGAGTTGCAGCATCCCAGAACCAAGCCGTCGCCATTTGCAACCTTGCGAGCCGGATTCCAACCAGCAAAGTCAATGGGGGAAGCCAGATTTGCTTAACGACCACCTGGTTCACTTAACAACAATCTGGATTTGGTTAACGACTCCCTCGGGAAAAGGACACACTTAACAACTGCCTTGCTCAGCAACGGACGTTCTGACGTGACAGGCGCCATGCCGGTGAAAAAGGGGTGGGGCTTTAACGGCTGGCTCCCGGGTCCTCGCTGGGGCTCCTGGCACTCCGGCTGAGAGCGCCGCAGCTGCGAAGGGGGTCCCAAGGGCTGTCGGGAGGCGGCCAACGTCTCACCTGGAAGATCTTCTGAAATTCAGGGACTTTGTTTTCCATTTGCCGGGCCGAAGTCGTGAAGCATCGGAGGGATTGTAAGCGACTCACCTAAGCAAAATAAGCTGTAATAAAGATTTGCCCCCCAAACCCCCCCCCAAATCTCTTTTTTTTTTCAAATCCAGCAAGGAGAAATTGTGGGCGGTACAAGCCGTCCTCGACTTAACGACAATTCATTTAGTGACCGAAGCTACAGCGGCCCGGAAAAAAGCGACTCATGAGAGTTTTCACACAACCAGGTGATCAAAACTGGTGGATGCTCGGCCCTGACTCATACTTATGACAGCGGCCATGTCCCGGGGTCCCCTTTTTGCGACCTTCTGACAAGCAAAGTCCACGGGGAAGCCAGTTTCGCTTAACAGCCATGTTGCTAACTTAACGACTGCCGTGATTCGCTTAATGACGGTGGCGAGAAAAGTTGTAAAATGGGGCAAAACTCACTTAAGTGTCTCGCTTAGCGACAGAAATTTTGATCGTAAGACGAGCGCTACCTGTATTGATCCCTGTCATTCGGTGGGTGCCAGCTAAGTTTACCCTCCAAAGCGGACCCAGAGGCCAGTATCCAGCCCCTGATGGCAGACCCCCCCCAATCTACCCCATATTAATATTAAAGTAAATGGGGAGGCCCATAATGGGGAGGCCATTTGTCTGAAATGGTATAGGATTTCCTGCCTGAGCAGGGGGTTGGACTATATGACCCCCCAAGGTCCCTTCCATCATCATCATCATCATCATCATCATCATCATCATCATTATTATTATTTCCCACTACCCCAATGCTTCCCCCTGCCCCAAATCTGGCTCTTTCACAAGCATTTGAGACAGAAAAAGCTATTTGGGGAGCAAAGGGGAGCAGCCCCTTGAGTTAGGGGCCGTAGCCAAAAAATAAAATAAAATTCATTCACTTTCCATACTTTCTCGGGTTCAAAAAAAAAAAATGCAGCCACAGGAGCAGTTTGTGACTCGGTTCACAACTGCCTGTGCAGTTTCTCTTCTGTTGTGGGCACAGGGGTGTGTGAAGAGTAGAACACCCCCCCTCCTCCTGCGGGGGGGGGGAGGTTGTGGGAAAGGAAACTAACTAAGCTTGGAAGGAAATCGCAAACCCTCCCAAAAAGTTACAAGGAACTTAGCGTCAAAGGATTCAGCCCAATCAGCTGCACCGCACAATGTTTTCCAATTTCTGCTTTTGTAAGTAAGTAAGTGGAAAACGCCCCCCACCCACTTGCATTTCCTGGTTCTTCTTCTTTTTTTTTCCCTGGGGGACCGAAAAGCAGAATTGAAATGTCTTTCTTCCGCAGATGTTGCCAGCTGTCTGGCCTCCCACCAACCCTTAGCCGGAGCAGAGACCTGTTACCCCTCCAAAATTTGTTTGTGTGACTTGCACGGCCAAAGGGCAACAGCTGAGAAGCAGCCCCGAGCCACCCAGGGGGAGGGGGCTACAATTAGCCATTGTTTCCCCCCCCCAAATTTTTCTGTTTTTACCAGCAGGGATCTCATTTTCTCCTGCGTCTGCTTCTCTCTGGTTTTACTCTGTCGCTGGAGTGGGCCTCGTCCTCTGCGGGGGATTCTCCAAGGATACTACTCCTAGTGGCCAAACAGCTGACGGGGTGGAGACAGCTGGAAGTGGCTTGACCAGATGCCAGGACTAAGGGAAGCTGGGAAGGTCAAAATACTAGTTGCAACTGAGCGCCTCCCCCCCCCCAATCCGAAGGGGGAGCTGGGGAGGGCAAGGGGGGGATCTTCTCCCCTTGATACTAGATTTAAAGACCCTGCCCCAGTTAACCGGCTGGCCTCCAGAAGTAGGGGGTGCTCCATCGCTGGAGGTTTTCAAGAAGAGACTGGACAGCCATTTGTCTGGAATGGTAGGCAGTAAAGGTGTCCAAACTTGATAGCTTTAAGATTTGTGGACTTCAGCTCCCAGAATCCCCTGCCCAGAGCAGAGGTCTCCAAACGTGGCCACTTTAAGACCTGTGGACATCAACCCCCAGAATTCCCCAGCCAGTGCATGCGGGCTGGGGAATTCTGAGAGTTGAAGTCCACGGCTCTTAAAGTGGCCACGTTTGGACACCCCTGCCCTAGGGTTTCCTGCTTAAGCAAGGGGTTGGACTAGATGACCTCCAAGGGCCCTTCCAGCTCCTGCTATCCTTTGGATCATTACATGAACTGCATTTTGTTTTGAGGGACCCGCAGTCAAACAGCCGGGCATTTGCTGGTGTGACTTTGTGCGCTTGCAAGCAAGTCGAGAGAAACAAATCACACTGTGGGGGAATGGGGAATATTTCTGCATTCAACTCTGGATTAAAGGAACCCTCGCTTTCATCCCTGTCCTGCTGACTGGGGAATTCTGGGAGTTGGAAGTCCATCCATCTTCCAGTGGCCGAGGTGGAGACATTGGGTCTTGAGTAGTCCTGCGAAACCATGAGGTCTGCATCTACCTCTTCCACCTTCCTTTCAGGAGGATGTGAGGCCCCACCGGGGCTGGGTCTGGGTCACAGCTGAGCCCTGGTTCCTCCCCACAGTGGAGGAAGTGAAAGCAGCTGGAGGCTTCTTGCAGAGTAGGTTGGTGGCTGGATCTTGCAGGGGACAGGTGTGGGGGGGATCAGGTACGTTCCTCTCTGTGATGGTGTGGTGGAAGGGAAGGTCAACCTTGGCCAAGGGGGACCAAGGAAGCTGCAGCAGGGAACCACCAGCGTGGTCCAGAAGTCCTCTGGCATTTCGGACACCTTCTAGCTTTCCATAAGGACTTCACCAACCAAATCTGGAATTTTCTGCCGCAAAGTCGAGGTTCTACCAGGAACCTGAGACTTCTCATCAACTGGACCACCTTCTTGGTTCTGTTCTTGGAGCCAAAAAGCTCTTCCTGCTCAATGGGACAATGCAAGGAGAGGGCCACCTATCCTCTGACCCCCTTCCGCTTCGCTTGCAGACATGCCGCTGAGCTGGGCCATGCTCGGCTTCCTCTGGACCGGCTCTTTCTTGTATCTCTTGAGCTTCGAGAAGCTGTGGGGGAAGTCGGAGAAAAACCACTCCAGGTAGGTGGGACGTCCTGCAAGGGTGAGGGCTGGGGAGGCCCGAGGCAGAGTGATCAAGCGGTTGACTTTTCCCGCAGGCTCTGTCCTTGGGAATGCCTGATCTTCGTCCAGATGTGGCCCAGCTCCTTCTGCGTGGTGAGTGGATCGCCACTTTTTCTTCTGAAGAGGAGGGTTCGAGGCATCACCCCAGGCAAAGAGCTCCTCTAGGATTGGATGTCAACGATTAATGAACCATCAACCAGCGGGACGGCTTGCCTCCTCCAGAGGTTGTGGGCAACCCGTCCCTGGAGGGTTTCAGAGAAGGGAGGGGCAAGTCAAATTGACAATCCGTTTTTGAAGCCATCTTGCGGCTGGACTGGGACAAGCCCTGCGTGTGTTGGATTTGGGGATTAACGGGTGTCTCAGATAGTATTATCAGGATAGTAAAGAGAGGATCAATTTTATTTTTACCAGTTGAAAAGAATATTTGTAGCTCAGGACTGAACTAGGCGCTCTCTGAGCTTGGTGGTTTCCTTGCAGACGTTTCATGACCCAACTGGGTAACATCATCAGTGGTAGAAGGGAGGGGGGTTTGTGGAGAGGAGGAGGAGGAGGAGGAGGAGGAGGAGGAGGAGGAAGAGAAGGAGGAGGAGGAGGACACTGTGGCTCCTTGCTGCTTTCTGAGTTTGGTTGTTTTCTTGCAGACATTTCATGACCCAACTGGGTAACATCATCAGTGTTTTGGTGCTTCTTTTTAGCACTGATCAAGTTACCTAACTGGGTCATGAAACGTCTGCAAGAAAACCACCAAGCTCAGAGAACAGCAAGGACACCACAGTCTTTCCTCCTCCTCCTCCTCCTCCATCATTCCCTTCCCTTTAGGTCACGAAACAGCTGCAAGAAAACCACCAAGCCCAGAGAGCATCAAGGCCTTCACGACGTGATTTCTTTTTCTCTTTTCCTCTTTTGCTCAAAGTCTCTACCGAGCCAGTTTGACTGCGTCATGTCCGAGAACGCAAAGAACTGGACCATCCATGGATTGTGGTGAGCTGCTCCCGTCTGAAACAAGACACGTGCCTTTCCCGTAACCCCGACCCCTCTTCCAACCCCGTTTTGACCCACGTGGCTCCCACTGAGGGCACCCTGGGAAGTGGGGTTTCCCCCGAGGAAAAGGGAAGCTGAGAAAGGGGTCCCTGCCTTGGCTGTAACGGCCTTCCCCCTTTCACCCCACAGGCCGAGCGACATCCAGGAATGCTGCCTCTACTGGCGTCTCTTCCCTTCCGACCTGACGGTCTGTAAACTTCTCTCCTAAGGGAGCCAAAAGCTTCATTGTTATTGTAGTCCATTGTTATTGTAGTCTCACTCTTGGGCTGGGTCCTCTTGTCAAATAACCCAGGACGGGCTTTGCACGTTGTAGCTTACAGGCAGTCCTCAACGTACAATAGGTTGGACACAAATTGCCAAGGTTGGACACCCCCAGCACAGGGTCTGCTGCTCAAACAGGGGGTTGGACTAGAAGACCTCCCTGGTCCCTTCCAACTCTGTTATTCTGACACAATCTCTTTGCTGATGTCTCAAGTCAACTTTATTTTTTCCTTCTTGCAGAATCTGGTGCCCCAACTGGACCGTCATTGGCCAACTTTCACCAATCTGAGCAACTTCCAGTTTTGGTAAAACACTTTTTTTCGGAAGACACTTTTTTTCCCCCAACAGTGCTGTAACTTCAAAAGGCCACTAAACAAACAGTCGTAAGTCCAGGACTACCTCTAGGTCTAGAAATGTGATTTGTTTCTCCTCCAGGGAGAAAGAATGGAGAAAACATGGAACTTGCGCTGGCTGCATCGAAACCCTGAACAGCCCAAATAAATTCTTTGGGGCTGCACTTTTCCTGCGCACCAAATACAATATTGACAGGTGAGCCAGAAAAAAAGGGGGGGCCCAAGGGGACCCCCGACTTTCACGGGAATTTGAAGCAGAAATTTAAAGTGATTTCTCTAAGGGAAAACTGTCCAGTTACTCTGGAAGGAGGAAATAACAGAATAGCAAGGTTGGAAGGAAGCCTTAAAGAGGATTAACTTGCACAGTCCAGTTTTAAAATAAATCTCAAATAAAGCCAGAATTATTCTGCCTTTTCATTAATTAACTCCGTTTTGCTTCCATTTTTTTTAATTGCAGGGCTTTTGAAAAGGCTGAGATTATTCCCACCTGCAGGCGGAGTTACCAGGTACCTGTTTTTTTCCCCTTCACTTCCCAAGAATTGAGTGTCTGCCAAATATGGCCGCAATAGCCTCTTGTTTGAATCACTTGGTCACTAAGGGGATCCGTCTTCCTCGGTTAACTTTGCTGTTCGAAGCAGCTGGAAAAGACGCAAAGGGTGATCCCATGACCTTGAGATTTGGCAATCAGGCTGCATGCCAAGCACTCAAATTTTGATCCCGCAACTATGTGGGGTGCTGACATGGTCATAAGTGTGAGGACCAAAAATAAGGCGTAATTTCAGTCACTAAATTAATCTTTGTAAGTTGAGTAGCTACATACTATATACCAGGGGTCTTCAAACTTCAACTTTGAAGTCCACAAGTCTTAAAAGTTGCCAAGTTTGAAGACCCCTGCTCTATTGTATATGTGTACTGTACTACATACAACCTGTATACTACACAGGTAATCCTTGATTTACAACCATTCATTTAGTGACCGTTCAAAGTTACAACTGTACTGAAAAAATTATGACCGTGTTCCACACTTACGACCGTTGCAGCATCCCCAAGGTCCTGTGGTCAAAATTTGGATGCTTGACAACCGACTCATATTTATGACGGCCGCACTGTTCCCGGGGCCACGTGACCCCCTTTTGCGACCTTCTGACAAGCAAAGTCAACGGGGAAGCCGGATTCACTTAACAACCGTGTTGCTACCTTAACTGCTGTGATTCACTTAACGACTGTGGCTAGAAAGGTTTTAAAATGGGGCAAAACTCACTTAAGAAGTGTCTTGCTTAGCAATAGAAATTTGAGGCTTAATTGTGGTCGTAAAACAAGGACTACGTGGTATCGTAATGCTGGGCAGAACCTTTCAACTCAACTGGGTCTGTGGGTGGGTTTCCGAGCTGCAAGGGGGCTGTTGGGGTCCCCACCCCCAGAATTGCTGGGTCTCTCTTCCCTGACCCCCCCTCCCTCTTTCCACGGTTTCTTCTCCCCAGCTCAGCTCCTTCGTGGACGCCCTGGAGCCCCTCCTGGGACCCCAGTACCAGTTGCAGTGCGTGACAGACGGGCAGGTGGGTTTGCTACCCTCCCTGCAGTGCGGGCCCCTTCCACCGCGACCCGCCTGACTCTCGTCTCTCTGTCCGCAGGGGCGACAGATGCTGGTCCAGATCAAGGTTTCCCTGTTCAGCAACTTCTCCAGGGGCTGTGTGGCAGACCCCCCCGTGGGCATCTCCCCCTACCACCCCTGCAAGGCTCAGGGTGGGATATTTTACGCCCCTCCCAATCAGGAGGACCCCCGCCACCCCTGCCCATGATCCCAGGCTGGCAGAGAGATCAACTGGAGGCGAGGGAGAGCAAGGAACTGGAAGGAAACCCATCATCCTCAGCCGGGGTATCTCCAGCAACTGTCTCCAGACAGCCATCCGTCCATTTCTTCTTCCTCCACCAATGTTTGAACAACCCAGATGTTATAACTTGGAACGGTCACTAAACAAATGGTTTTAAGTCCAGGAGCAGCTGTAAGCAATTAACTAAAAAACCTTCCTTAAATAGTTTGACAGTGCAGGCAGTCCTCAACTTAACAACAGTTCATTTAGTGACCGTCCAAAGTTACAACGGCACTGAAAAATCAAGGAGAGAAGCAACTTGGAATTAAGGAGAAACTTCCCCGACAGTGAGAACAATTAACCAGCGGAACAGCTTGCCACCAGAAGTTGTGGGTGATTTTTCACCCTTGTATTGTATTTAAACATGAAAATGAGCAATTCTTCCAATCCTGAAGCTTAGCAGAGTAAAATTAGAATACATAGATCTAATAAACACTTTAATAAATATCTGATGTCTTTTCTGGGGCGGGGAAAATGTGGTGTTTTCCTAAGGGCACCCCAATAACCTTTTTTTGGGGGGGATAGTTTTTAAATCCACAAAAGTTTCAGGATAGCTTGCAAACAGAATTTTGGAAATCCCCCCCATCTTCAGGTTCCAGAGTATGTTGCTGGGGGATTCTGGGACTTGGGAGTCCCCCCCCATCTTCAACTTCATTAGCATGCTGGCTGGGGAGGGCGGGGGGAGTTCCCAAACTGGAGCCCCCACCCCAGCCCACCCCCGCAGCTCACGATCGGTCGGTTCCCGTCGGCGGGGGCCCCTAGCTCGGCAACAGGAGGCTCCGGGCTCCTGATTGGCTCGTGGGGGAGCAGAAGGGATCCCTCCCTGGCCCCCTCCCCGGGGAAGGAGGGGCGTGGTCAGGCCCCTCCCCAGACACGCCCCGCCCAGCCGCGCCTCCCCGGGCTCCGCTCCCGCCACCTGTTGCAAGCGGGCGCCCTCCGCACGCGCTCCTCCCCGGCCCGGCGGGTGGGTCCTCCCTGGGCGCCCCCCTCCCAAGCAGCCACCGCCTGGCTGGGGGATTCTGGGAACTGAAGCCCGCCCCTCTTCCACTCGCTTGCCGTTTTAGACGCCGCCCTGCTGAAACTGCGGCGTGCTTCTCGTCCACTTTTGCAGGAAAAGGAAAGAAAGAAAGAAAGAAAGAAAGAAAGAAAGACGGAATGGAGGATGCCAACTTTGCGCCCCCCTACCGGAAAGGGCAGAGAGCCCCGCCCTGGAAGGAGGGGAAGCTCCCAGCTGGCGCCCGGGAAGATCTGGACCCTCCTGGGGATGCTGCAGGGAGAGGTGGGGGGGGGGGCTGCTGTGCAAAGGGGGTCTGGGAGGGGGGTCTCCGAGGGCAGGGTGCAAAGGGACCGGCGTAGGGGGGGAGGCTTGAATGCAGCGCCCCCAACGCGTGGGAACCCCGCTGCAGGCGTCCCGGGTTGCCACGGGCCTGGTTGAGGGATCCTGAATTTTAAAGGTCGTAAAATGGGTCACGTAACAAATGTCTCCCTTAGCCAGGGACATTTTGGACTCCATTGTGGTTGTAAGTTGAGGACTACCTGAATTAAATTCCCTGTCTCCCTACCCCAAGTGATTCCGGGTGTGAAAAAAGCATAAATACAAAAGCATGGATCAAAGTTAGTGTTAACCATTATTGTTTTATTGTCTGCCCAGGTTTGATATTTTTTTCGCCTAAGACTGCTTCTTCTCCCTCTTGTCTCCTCCCCAGGTCCAGCCTTGGCCCAGAAGGCAGGCCCTGGAGCTGGGCTCTGCCTCCTCCCCCCTCCAAAGCCCAGCGGTGAGAGGCCAACAAATTTAATACATACATAAAAGAAAATCAATACATTTGTACAGGGAGTGTGTGTACAAAACAGCTTGTTGTTTTGCAAAACTGATTTAAAACAGGATGGCTCTGTCTTTCCTACCACTATTATGGGGGAATCAGACTCGGGACCCCAAACCCAATAAGCAACACTGTGCAGTAATTATTTATAAGAAAATCTTGAGATTTTCTCCTTGTTAGAAGCTTTGCAAAATCTGTAACATTCCTCTCTCTCCACTCCACACGCCTCACTCCTTACTAGCACTGATGAGGCTACCTAGTTGGGTCATGAAATGTCTGCAAGAAAACCAGCCCCCCCTTCCTCCTCCTCCTCCTTCTTCTTCCTCTTTTCTCTCTTTCCTTCTCTCCACACACTGACTCTCTGCTAGCACTGATGATGTTCCCTAGTTGGGTCATGAAATGTCTGCAAGAAAACCAGCCCCCCCCCTCCTCCTTCTTCTTCCTCTTTTCTCTCTTTCCTTCTCTCCACACACTGACTCTCTGCTAGCACTGATGATGTTCCCTAGTTGGGTCATGAAATGTCTGCAAGAAAACCACCAAGCTCAGAGCAGCGAGGACCCCACCCTCCTCTTCCTCCCCACCTCTCCCCCTCCTGCCTGATCCTCCTTCTGGACCAGTCTTGGGGAGCAGAAGGACAAGTGATCCACCTTCCAGGTGGAATAAGTGGGTGTCCGGCCTGATCCATCTCCTGGCCTTCCTTCCCCAGAATCCTTCCATCAAGAGCGATGTGCCGCCATCACCCGGGTCGTGTGCGAAATGCTTCTGGAGAAGCAGCCGGCCTACCACGGCTGTTTGGGCAACCTGGCGGCGTTCATTCTGGAGCGAGGTGAGTCCCGCTTTGGTTTTGGAAGGTGGCCCATCTGGGGTCTTCCTGGCCAGCTTGGCCAGAGGGTCAGCCCCAACGCAGGGCCACCCCAGGGCCGGCCCAAGTCCGCCTTCTCCACTGCGTGGAGTCTAGGAGTGTTTCCCCTCTACGAAGCCCCCCCGGGGTCTTCCCTGATCCTCTCTCTTCTCTGAAAAAGCCACACCAGAAGCAGGTAGACGGTTAGCTTCCTTGGATATTAGACCACGGATAGTCCTCGACTTATAACCATTCGTTTAGTGACTGAAGTTACAGTGGCGCTGAAAAAAAGGACCGTTTCCCCCGCGACCGTTGCAGCATCCCCAAGGTCACATGATCAAATTTTGGACGCTTGGCAACTGGCATGTACTTATGACAGTTTCAGCCTCCTGGGGTCACGTGATCCCATTTTGCGACCGTCTGACAAGCAAAGTCAATGGGGAAGCCACTTTCGCTTAACAATTGTGTGACTCAAACTACTGCAGTGGCGAGAAAGTTCATACCATGGGGCAAAACACACTTAACTAATGTCTCGCTTGGCAACAGAAAATGGTGGTCGTAAGCCGAGGACTCCCTGTAGAGCATCTATCCCAGGGGTAGGCAACCTTGGCTCTTTTATGACTCCCGGACTTCAACTCCCAGAATTCCTGAGCCAGCATGGCTCAGCTTGGAAACCTCTCCCTTTCCCCTCAGCGTGGCTGGCTCAGGAATTCTGGGAGTTGAAGTCCGGGAGTCATGAAGGGGCCAAGGTTGCCTACCCCTGAATCCTGTTGTGACGCCACAGCGCCCTAATTTTATCATGTTTTTTTTACCCTAATTTAATATTTTATCCTGTTTATTGTAGCATCCCCACGCTTCACCTCCATGCAAACGCTGATGCTTTATTTAAACTTGCATTTGTGCCTGTACGTGTAACGTGTTTTACGAGTGCTGTGCATCAGTGACTGCCTGACCTCTGTAGTCGCCACACGCTAAACGAACTAAATAAAATCTGCTTTGAAGAGGTGGCCGAGAGCCAGGGCGCCTGCCGGGAGACGTACGAGCTGGTGGCCCTGGGGACGGGGGACGCTTGCTACGGCGGCTGGATGGAGTTTGACGGCCGCAGACTCCACGACTTGCACGGCCTGGTGGTGGCCCGCCGAGCCCTGACGAGGTGAGGCCCCTCCCCAGAAGGACAGCTGGGCTTGAGGAAGGGAGAGGGAGGGACCCCGGCTGAGATGCCTCCCTTCCACAGGTAGTCCTCGGCTTACGACTGCAATTGAACCCAACGGTCGCAAAGTGAGTTTGGCCCAGCTTTAGGACCTTCGTGGCCACAGCTGTTAAAGTGAACCCCTGCAGGTGCTGAGTTAGTAACACGGTTGTTAAGTGAATCTGGCTTCCCCCCGTCGGCTTGGCTGGTCGGAAAGTTCGCCAGAGGAGATCACGTGACCCTGGGATGTGCAGCTGTCATAAATACCAGTCAGTTGCCAAGCCTCTGACTTTGGATCACGTGACCTTGGAGATGCCGCCACGGTCGTAAATGTGAAAAATGTTACTTTTTTCAGCGCTGTTGTAATAACTTTGGTTACTAAACAAATTGTCGTAAGCCGAGGACTACCTGTAGCTCCTTGATGCAGTTGGGCTGCTTCGGTCCCTGTTTAATGGGAGGTGCCGTTGAGTAGCTGTGCTCACCCCATCCTTTGACTCTGCTCAGGTACCTCTACAAGCAGCTCCTGCTATGCTGTAGCCAGGATCCTGCCGCGCTCAAGGAGGGCATCTTTTGCTGGGTCGAAGGCAGGGGGCACCTCCGGTTGAAGCCCAGGTGCCACCTGCACCTCTACCTGAGCCAAATGCCACACGGAGCAGCGAGAAAACTCCAGTGAGTGTCCAGCGAGTGAGTGGTCCAATATTTGCCCCCCCCTCTTTTCCGCCGAGCTGACCTCTCCCCGCTGCGCTTGGTTCCTTCCAGCTCCCGCTTGTTGCAGTCGAACCCTTCGGCCGACCTTCACGTCAGGGTCAAAGGGCAGTTCACCTCGGTCTCGTATTGCTCTCCCACCATGCTGTCCGGCCACGTCTACTGTGCCTCTGGCAGCGACAAGCTGACCCGCTGGAGCGTCCTGGGGGTCCAGGGGGCCCTGCTCAGCCACTTCCTTCACCCCGTGTACATCACCAGCATTGTCCTAGGTGATTATTGGATGCGCTGGACATGTAGTCGTAAGTCAAGGACTGGCCGTAGAGCGTTGCCCTGACCCCTGTTTTCTCTCCCTTTGGCTTTTGGACTTGTCCGTCTTCAGCTGACCCTTACCACAACTGTGACGGTCTCCATCAGTTCATCAACGAGCGGGTTCAGCTGGGACCGGGGGATGGCTTGCCTGCTCCGTACTGTCACAAGAAGATCTACCTCTTCGAAGGCCCCCCCGTGACCCCTCTCAGCTCCTCGTCAGAATGTGCCTCGCTGAGTCTCAACTGGTGCGCAGGAGACAAGATGCTGGAATGTGTGAACGGAGCTGTCGGGAAGGCAGAAAGGGAGTGAGTGGAGGGTGTTGAGGGCTGGGGGGTCAGGGGAGACCAAGGCTAGTCTGCATTGGCTGGGTGGTTGAGTTTGATTTGGGAT
Source organism: Protobothrops mucrosquamatus (assembly GCF_001527695.2). NCBI lineage: Eukaryota > Metazoa > Chordata > Lepidosauria > Squamata > Viperidae > Protobothrops > Protobothrops mucrosquamatus. The sequence continues at coordinate 721,325 of NW_015387439.1, forward strand.
TGACTTGGGATTGACCTGGGGATGAATTCAGAGTGATTGGAGATTGACCTGGAATTGACGAGATCGATTTAGGATTGACTTGGGGTTGATTTGAGATTGACTTGGAATTGTCAAGATTGTCTTGGGGTTGAGTTGGGGTTGATTTGTTATTCTGTTTTTTCCCCCCAGCATTGCAAATCCAGGAGGTGAATCCCGACCTAGCCGGCTCTGTAAGGCCGCCATGTTGAAATCCTTCAGGAAGGTGGCCCAGGAGATGAAGAGAGAGGACCTGGTGTTGCTGTCCACCTATCATGAAGCCAAGGTGAACCTCTCAATCTGATCTCCATTCTTCAGGTGTCCCCACAGAAATTATTTGATTGTGGTGTAATGCACTGTACACACAATCCCACCTTTGGTGGACTTAATTCAAGAAACCATGGTTAACCAAATATCTGTACCGTTTTCACCAATCAATGTGGATCCTTTGTTTGCTTCTTGATTTCAGGAAAGTGGACCTCAAGTTGAGTATCTCTTGAACGTTCCTCCTAGACTATGTTTCTCAAACCTGGTAACTTTAAGAGAGATAGACTTACTCTCTTTTGGGTGACCTAATTCAAGAAACAGTGGTTAAGGAAATGCTTGTATAATTTTCACCAGTCAGTGGTCTTTTGCTTCTTGGATCAACGTAGGTGGACCCCATGAGGTATCTCCTTATTGTTCCTCTTAGACTCATGTTCCTCAAAGTTGGCAACTTTTAAGAGCTGTGGACTTCCTGTCCCAGAATTCCCCAGCCAGCATTTTTTTGAGATGTGTAGACTTTAATGCTGGCTGGGGAATTCTGGGAGTGGAAGTCCACACCTCTTAAACTCGCCAAATTGAGGAACACAAGTCTAGGAGAAACACTGAAGACATGCTCAGCTTTGGCTTCTCTTTTCCTCACTCAGGTTCAAGCCACAGCTTACCAGAACGCAAAGCTCCAACTATACACTTACTTGAGTGTGCAGGGTTTGAGTAAGTGGCCTCAAAAGCACCTGGTTGACAGTTTTTGCAGATAGACTGGCCTAGGCAGCTGAAGACCACTCCAGCCAGTGGATAGGAGCAAGTTCAAGCAAGATCTTCTTCTCAATTTCGTTCCCAAACGTATGGGACTGTTGATGTTAGTAAATTTCAACTCAAGACTTATAAAAGGAGCTGGTTTCAACAAGCCGGAAGTATGGTTAACTCCAATTTTGGTTTCAGGCCTAATGTTCAGACGAGATGAAACTGCGTTGGTGAGCAGAAATGAAGGCTGTATTCTCAGATCTTCCTTCAGTCAAGACCCTTGAATTTATCTAGAACAGGGGTCTCCGAACTTGGTAACTTTAAGACTTGTGGACTTCAATTCCCAGAATTCCCCAACTAGCTTCTGGGAGTTGAAGTCCACAAGTCTTAAAAGTTGCCAAGTCTGGAGATTCCTGATCTAGAACCTAGGTCTGTTATGTTTTTCACTGATGGTGGCAGTTAACACATGAAAAAAAGTCACACAAATACGTGAGAGCAGAACAGCACGAATAAACAGTTGCACTACCTTTGGGGAAAAAAATCCAGATACTTCCAAAAAGCAAATTTTGAATGATGTTGAGGGTGGAATGTTTTTTTTTTAATCTGTACAAAATATATTCACGTGTATATTACCTTCTGTAGATGGAAATCTTCTATTCTTTCAGAGTTAACAGTAGGATCCAGGTAAGCATGTAGAGCTGTTTTTAAACAAACTACAGTCTTCTTAGTTTCAGTGTTCTCCCCCCCCCTTGTTAATTTTTAGAATCGCCCTTGAGGAAATTGCAATGTATGCAGATTTTTTTTTAAGATATATGTTATTTTGCTTGTTTGGAAATATATTTGCTCGGCTGCTGTTTTTGTAGACCGAACTTGGCTGCCCAACATCCAATTTAGAAAGTGTTGGTATTGGACATTGTTGGGGTCTTGCTCCAAAATGCTATCCAGCATTGAGACTTTGTTTGGAGTCACACTAAGCCCAAGTGTGGATTGTTTGGGTTTATCTGGATACACGGTGAGACCCTATCAGGTGTGTTTCATTCAATAAACCATAATTAAGCAAACTGGGCTTAGCAAGCAGGTGTGGATATGTTCAACACCTCGATGGGAGGATGACAAGCAAACCAGGAGCATCTTCATTGCTGTAGCAGCCCCAGAGGACAGTCTTTGGGGGTGAATGATCTTGAATCAGGATGCCCCCCCCCTGCAAAAGGCCCTCTGACCCTCCCATTCAGCCCCATTTCTGCAGACCCCGATTTCTTCCTTATTGACCTAGAGAGAGAGAGAGCCATGTGTGGGGGAGAAATGGTTTATTGAACACATAACAACATGGCTAAGAGGGGCCAAGGGCAACAGCATAGGTTACTACAAGTGTTTTAAAACGGGCAGGAGGACATGAAATTGGTGGGTGTAAAAATCATAGCAGATCTAAAAGGGGGGCAATTAGATCAGAAGTCATGCAAATGGGGTCTGCCAGCTCAGCCCACCCTCCTCCTCCTCCTCCCCCCCACCCAAGTTGTGCTCCCTAACTGGCCTGTCACCAGCTGCATTATTGGATGCAAAACGGCTCTTGTACCACGGAAGGTAACGTGATCATCCCACGTGGTTCCAATAGGATTTTTCTTCACCTGCCAGAATCTCTCTGGGATCCACTTTGGCTCTCAACAGAGGGCACAGATTTCTTAAGCCCTCAGGAGATCTTATCTGCATTGCCCCTCATTTTAAAAGCTATGGACTTCGATTCCCAGAATTCCCCAGCCACTCATGCTGGCTGGGGAATTCTGGGAGTTGAAGTCCCAGAATGCCTCATTCTAAAAAAGGATGCTTTGAGGGCAGAGCTACAATGGCTTGAGAAAACCTTAAAATGGAGTTTAAAACCACACACAAAGCAGAGTTTTTCCATTTTGACAACTTTAAGAGGGGTGGGCTTCCAACTCTTCATGCTTTAAGATGTCTGGAGCCAACATGCCGGCTGGGGAATTGAAGCCCACCTCTCTTAAAGGGACCCAGATTGAAACCTGATCTAATTTCTTCTAATGCAGCAAAACACCAGTTGTGCTGAAAAACCAAGTTTTGCACAGTAATAATAAATCAGTCCAACGATTCTGTTTTGTGGGCAGAGAAGAGGAATACGGATCCTAAATGTAAGGAATTGATGTAGAAATGCACCAGAAGCACTTTGGATACCCGAATTTGCAGCTGTCACAAAACCCTTCTCTCTCTTCTACATGACAAGTAAAACACCTGTGTGGCTCTTTTCTGTCCACACCCTCCTCATCCTCCGAGCAACCACTTTGACAGAGCTGCTGGCTGATGGATTCGCACAACCCTTTTAACCCGAATAGTTACAAACCATACCATTGCACGTTCTCTTAAAGTTGGCTTCCTTTTAGTCCGTAACTTTGGCTCGTTGTTCAGGGTTTAGCGTGTCGTTCAGTTAAGGTACGATTCAGCCCAGTGCCTGAACTTTAAAAAGATGCATTTTTTAAGCAAGGAGGTTAAACAGGCTGTGAAGTTTCTCTGCTGGGGAAAAATTAAACTCTCTGACTCACTTAGTCCTGTGGTGAACGAGCTCTTGGAGGGAGGAAAAAGAGGGCAAATAAGCTGGAAATAAACCTAAATATGACTTTCTTGAACCCTTGTGGTGCACGGATAAAAATAACCAGGAAAAGGGGTTTGTAGGTTAAAAAAAAAACATCTATGCCATTATTCAAAAGTGGTGTGAATCTGAGGTTTGCAGATCTGCTGAACAGGGATTAAATACCTGATTTTTCCTGGCTGGTATTCCATCTTGCTGAATTTAGGTCTTTTATTCCCAAGAAAAGGCTTGTGACAATCCATGAGGTCTTTTGAATTGATTTTCTTCCCCCAAATTTGGGGGGGGGGTGTGCTTCCATTTTTGGGCAGATTTACACCAGAAAAATGTGTATGTCAATATTTTTCAAGCTAGGCTGTTTTCTAACGAGGGGACTTCAACTCCCCAAATTCTGGAAGTTTGAAGTCCCCACATCAGAAAATGGCCTAGCTTGAAAAAAATATTGGTGCATGTTAAGTAGAACCGTGCATTCCTACCCTTTTTTTTTTCTTTAATTCAAAAGCTTAGCCTTTCTTCCTTGGGGAACCTTAAATTCTGGGGAAGCAGGCAAATAAGGTAAAAAAGCAAATTAAAAACATTCTGAATTACAAGGGGCAATTTCCACAGCCATTAGAACCCCATAGAAATATTTTCCATACGTTTTTCGTCCCCCAAGTGAGAATGGAAAGGGGATGGAGAGGAGAGGGGCGACTCATCTTTTAGGGTCCTCAACCATTAAATAAGGGGGCTAAAAGAAACAAGAGGAGGGGGTTGGGACCCCCACGTGAAGTGTAATGGAGGGCATGCTGTATCTATAACCAAATAACAGTTGGGAGGGACCTCGGAGGTCTTCTAGTCCAACCCCCTGCTCAAGTAGGAAACTATGTAGTGGGGAAGAGGGGTGTCGATGAGTTCCTTCTGAATCTGTGCTCCAACTTGGCCGCTTTCTGGACGGTGAGATGACCACGGCTGGACAGTGCAGTGGTCAGCCCTCTGTTCCAGGGCGTCCTGATGGCGAAAGAGCCCGGCATAGGAAGAGGCAGATTCAGGACGAAGTCCAGAAAAGTGGAACGAAGCCGGCGCAGAACAAAGCAAGGCGACGTTATCATCAGATGCTCCATTTTGACATTCTGAGTCTCCAAAGGTAAGCTGGTGAGGCGGGGGGGCTTCCCAGGGCTGGCATTGCCCCCTTCGAGGGCACTGCCCCAAATCTGCCCTCCATCGCTCCGCGGACGGCGGCCCCTTAGCAGCATCCCCTGCCCCCCTCTTCGCCGGCCCCTGCGCCTTCTTGCCGTAACGGACCGCTCTGGATGTGGACGGCCGACTTGTGGCTGTCGTTCTGCGTCGGGCCGCTGCTGACCCGGTTCTTGATCTCGGCCGCCATGGTCAAGAAAGCCTGCTCGACGTTGGTGGCGTTCTTGGCGCTGGTCTCCAGGAAGGGCACAGCCAGCGAGTCGGCGTACTCCTGCGTTCGGAGAGGGCAGAATAAGAGCAGGGTAAAAAGCTCCTTGTAGTCCTCACTTAATGGACAATCCTCACTTAATGACCGATTGATCACCAACCAAAGTTTGATGGATCTCCCCAGAGGTTTTTATACCTAAGGCAGGACAAGAATTTACCATTTCCGGGTGTTTGGCCTAGAGTCACGCAGCTGGGGGACTAGAACTCACCGTCTCCTGGTGATTGGCCCAAAGTCGCCCAGTTACCTTTCATGCCTAAGGCAGGACTAGAACTCACCGTCTCCTGGTACAGTACCGTAAACTTTGTAACTCCTTGCATTCGATATAAAATCCATTCATTTGGTCAGGATATTTATTTTTTTACTTGGTGTAGAGATGGGGCACTTATAACTTCGGATAACACTGAAGTCTTGCCACTGACTTACTACTGGGAGTTGTAGTTGAAGGGGCTCGTGAGTTGGCAGTTCACTTCAACCACATCTGGATCCGTTTCACAGCAACGCTGGATCAAAACTGCTGCGTGATCCACCCATATCCCCCCTTCCCCTCCCCCCCTCCCCAAAGGCACCTTGGCAGTTGTGTAATCCACTGCTTTCTTGCTGGAAAGGTCACTCTTGTTTCCGACAATCAGCTTGTTGACGTTCTCGCTGGCGTAGCGAGTAATTTCCTCCAGCCACAGATGCATGTTGTTGAATGAATCCTAGAAGTGCAGGAAAGGGGGAGGAAGAGAGGGCATGAAATACCTGCATTTGGAGTTATCGCTTCATTTGTACCTAACCCAGATACCTGTTTTTTTCTCAGGCAAAATTTTTGCAAGCACATTGGCTATTTAGGATGAGCAAGGAGCTTTTTCATGCAGGAGTTTTAAGGTGCTTTTCAACCATTTAGTCCTCTCTCATTGCACACTGGAATATCGATCTGTCTGTCTGTCTGTCTGTCTGTCTGTCTGTCTGTCTGTCTGTCTATCTATCCTCTATCTATCTATCTCTATGTATTTATGTATGTATGTATGTATGTATGTATGTATGTATCTATCTATCTATCTATCTATCTATCTATCTATCTATCTATCTATCGAGAGAGACAGAGACAGATATATATATATATAGAGAGAGAGAGAGAGATACAGATATAGATATATAGACATAGAGACAGAGATATAGAGATAAACAGATAGAGATATATAGATCCTCGGCCAGAATTCTGGGAGCTGGAAGTCCACAAGTCTTAAGGCTGCCAAGTTTGGCGACCCCTGTTCTAGCTCAACCCCCCTGCTTGGGCAGGAGACCCTCTGGATGGAGGCCACCTAACTGGGCCTCTTCTCTGCCTGCCTTGGAGAACCAGCTGCCTCACCTGGTCCGTCACATCGTAGACAATGATAATGCCATGCGCGCCTCGGTAGTAGCTGGAGGTGATGGTTCGGAAGCGCTCCTGGCCAGCCGTGTCCCACTAAGGAGAGAAGAGACGCAAGACCCCCGGTCAGTGGAAGTGCCCAAGCTGATATGTGCCTAACACCTTGAAAAGGGTTAAGGCTACGACTTACAACCAAAATTTCTGCTGCTAAGCAAAACAGTTGTTAAGTGAATTTTGCCCCATTTTATAACCTTTATAACCTGCCACAGTTGTTAAGTGAATCACTGAAGTTGTTCGTAATCCTGTTGTTAAGTGAATCTGGCTGCCCGGTTGACTTTGCTTGTCAGAAGGTCGTCAAGGGGGATCACGCGATCCCCGGGATGCTGCGACCATCCTAAATATGAACCAGTTGCCAAATACCTGAATTTTGGTCACCTGACATGCAGATACCGGAAAGGTTGTAAGTGTGAAAAACTGTTCTAAGTTACTTTTTTCAGTGCTGTCGTAACTCCGACGGTCACTAAATGAACTGTTGTAAGTTAAGGACTGTCTGTATTGAAAAGATGTGTATGAAAATGAAACAAGAAATGCAAAATAAAGTGCAGGACTTTCTTACTGAAGAAAACGAGAGACAAACACCAATATGGGCCTACGAGTTGCAACAAGGAAGTTGGAATGGCCTCCTAGCAGGAGTAGTTCGTCCTTTGCCAGCTTTCCATTTGGCTTTGCATGGGACGCCCCGGAAATGGGTGAAATTTTAAGCATTTCATACTTGGACGTTCCATTTTTTGGCATTCCAAATGTTTCCTGGGCATTGATGCAATGCCGAATTTCACACAGTTTTGTGACAATAACATGTGTAACGGCCATCTTTATTGACTGATGGGTTTTCCATCCCGGGAGTAACTCCGGAGTAAGAACTTCAGTTTTCCGAGTGAAGGATCAGAAGGGCCAACCCTGCCCTCTTTTCGGCCTAGTCGCTGAAGTTACGCCAGACGCCCCTAAAGATGGGAGGAAGCGGCAGAAGACCTGATGCTCAACCTCTTCTCCAACCCCTTGGAGATACTCACAATCTGCAACTTGATGGTCCTTCCTTCCAGCTCGATGGTCCGGATTTTGAAATCCACTCCGATGGTGCTAATGTAACTGTCCGTGTAGGTGTCGTCCTGGGGAAGGAGAAGACCACCAGAGATTTAAGAATGCAGACGTTCTAGATGTCTTCCAAGAGTGGAAGGTTGGTGGGCTCCATAAGTTCTTGGAACTGGAGAACCCTTGAAACCACCTCTTGGAAACACAAAGAAGGATGTGGCTGGAGCATCAAGGGGGATTCGCCATCATCCTGGTCATGCTTGTCCCAAAGGTGCCGTCCAAAAGGCAACTGGACTTTCCTGGGGTTTTTTCCTGGAAGACGTTTCGCTTCTTATCCTCATGAGCTTCAGTTCATGAAGCTCAGAACCTGAAGAAGCTTCTTGGATGAGAGGCGAAAGGTCTTCCAGGAAAAAAAACCCAAGAAAGTCCAGTTGCCTTTTGAAAAGCAGCTTTGGGATTTGGCTGGAGGTGAGGGGCGTTCCTGAAAGTGACCCTCGTCTGGACTTTGATCTGACCCCTGCCCAAATGCCCTTCGCCCTCTAGCCCCAAGAGGTTTGAGGGACAGCTGGCCTGAATCTGCATTAGGTTCCTCGCCTTCGTGTCCGTCCAGCCCCAGGGACTTCTGCAGAAGCCAGCGCAGGATTGCAAAAAAGTCCTCTGGGTATTTTCTCAGAAGCCTTTTCCTCCTCTCTAGACCCAAACTCAACCTGGCCTTGAGAAGGAGGCCCTGGGTTCGAGTCCTGCCTGCCGTTTTCCCTCTCTCCCCCCCCCCCAATCAATTTCCACGGAAGATCCCCTCTTACCGCAAAACGGAGGAGGAGGCAGGATTTCCCCACTCCGGAGTCTCCGATGAGTAGCAACTTAAATAAATAATCGCTGCAAAAAGGAGACAAAAAAGGGTCAGCCTTTAAATGCGTGGCACAAGTAGTCCTCGACTTACGACTTAAGGGCATTCGGTATTTACGACGGTTGCAACAGTCCTGCAGTCACGAGATCACCGTTTGCGACCGTCCCAGCTGGCTTCCGTCAAGCAAAGTCAGTAGAGGAAACCGGACTCATTTAATGACCCTGGCTAAAACGGTTGTGAAAATCCACCACCTTGCTTAGCAAGTCGTAAGTCGAGGACCTGGAAGTTTTTAAGAAGAGACTGGACAGCCATTTGTCCGAAATGGTCTAGGGTTTCCTGCCTGAGCAGGGGGTTGGACTAGATGACCTCCAAGGTCCCTTCCAACTTCATCATCATCATCATCATCATCATCATCATCATCATCATCATCATCATCATCATTATTATTATTATTATTATTATTATTATTATTATTATTATTATTATTCCCTGTCTAGATGCTTCTTTCTCCTTTGACCGATGCTCTTGGGCTCCCATTTTCGTGGCTGCGATCTGTCGCTGTCCCAGGCCCCCCAGTTGGGAAGGGCCGAAGGAGGGGAACCCTAGAAATACAGTAGCCCTTGACTCACAACCGTTCGTTTAGTGACCCTTGCAGCGTCCCCAGGGTCACGTGATCAAAATTCAGAGGCTTGGCAACCGACTCGTATTTATGGCAGTCGCCGTGTGGCAGTCGCCGTGTCCCGGGGTCACTTGATTCTCTTTTGCAGCCTTCGGACAAACAAAGTCAACGAGGGAAGCCAGACTCAACAACCGTGTTACGAACTTAACTGCAGCGATTCGCTTAACAACTCTGGCAAGAGGCCGTAAAACGGAGCAAAGCTCATTTTAACCATTCAGGAACATAATTTGGGGGATCAACTGTGGTCGTAATTCAAAGGCTACCTCTAAGCCAGGGGTAGGCAACCTCGGCTCTTTTATGACTCATGGACTTCAACTCCCAGAATTCCCGAGTCAGCTGTGCTGACTCGGGAATTCTGGGAGTTGAAGTCCATGAGTCATAAAAGAGCTGAGGTTGCCTACCCCTGCTCTAAGCCCTGCGATGAATTATTTATTATTTACCTACTTCCCCGCCCATCTCACACACGTGACTCTATAGCCATCATCCTGTGCTCGGCAGGATGTAGGGAAGACCCTCCCGGTATCGGCTGCAGGATACTTACTATTCGGGGCTGATGGTTGACATGGTAGCCACAATCCTTTCCAAAAGTCCAGCGTCCCCCCGGTTTGACTTCGCCAGGGAAGGTGCGGTGGCTGTGACTGTCGTTGGGGCAAGTAAGGCTGCGTGGGTCCAAGGTTATTGTGTTGGTAGCTTTTAAATGAAAAAAAAAATGTATTTGAGGCACGAGCACCTATGTTAGAGCACCACCAGGAAGTAATGGTGAATGGAAAGGGTTTTAAAATTAAATATAGAATAACAAGAGTTGGAAGGGATCTCGGAGGTCTTCTAGTCCAACCCCCTGCTCAAGCAGGAGACCCTCTCCCATTTCAGACCAGTGACTGTCCAGTGTCTTCTTGAAAACCGCCAGTGTTGGAGTACCTACAACTTTTGGAGGCAGGTTGTTCCACTGGTTAATTGTTCTCACTGTCGGGAAGTTTCTCCTTAGTTCCAGGTTGCTTCTCTCCTTGATGAGTTTCCACCTGTTGCTTCTTGTCCTGCCTTCAGGCGCTTTGGAGAATAGCTTGACTTCCTCTTCTTTGGGGCAGCCCCTGAGATACTGGAAGACTGCTATCCTGTCACCTCTTTAGTTTTTCTTTTCTCTAGACTAGCCATACCTCAAATCCTGGCTGGGGAATTCTGGGAATTGAAGTCCACAAGTCTTAAAGTTGCGAGGTTGAATATCCCTGCACAGGGTCTCCCGCTCAGGCAGGGGGTTAGACTAGAACAGAGACCCCCAACCTTTTGGGCACCAGGGAGAGGTTTTTCCACTGACCGGAGGGTGTGTGGTTTTGTGTGCTGCCTGCATCCCGCGGATGGGGCTTTGCTTGCTTGTGTGGACCGCTTGCTGGTATGTTGGGGGCCCAGTACTGGTCCACAGACCGGGGGTTGGGGACCCCTGGACTAGAAGACCACCAAGGTGCCTTCCAACTCTTATTCTGTATCCTTGTTTTGAATTCTGATTGTGAGGGCCCCCCGAGTCCTAGCTAGCCTCAGATGCATTGTGTCTCGTTTTGTTTTCAGTTCTTTTGCGTTTATTGGGGGTTGACCCAAGAGGAACCCCACCCACCCACATTAAATTGAGCAGCCCCATACGGATTTAACCCATGCATTTTCCATCCTGGGGTTCCCCCACCCAAGCCTTGGGAGGGTGCACGTTTATCAGGGGGAGCCCGTTCCCAAACGCAGGTGCAGCCTAAATTCTCGGCCCTGCTGTGAGGCTTAGGGGCAATCCACACCCCACATTTCCATTAATACAAGACCCCCCCCCCCTCTAAAACGAGTGGGGACCCCCAACGGCAAGACTTCAGCTCACAAACCGGTGTGTGTGTGTGTGTGTGTGTGTGTGTGTCAGGTTTGAGGCCCTCCCTGCTGAGTCCCCCAACCAGCCTCCTGCAGTCCGAGGGTCCCCACTTGGAAAGTCCTAGCCCACCCACTTGTATTGGGTCGGGGTCGCCCGATGCGAAGGCGGCAAGCGCAGCAGCCTTACCTGGGTGGTTTTTTTTTTTTTTCTGGAGCGGGGCCAGAGATGCTCTCCGCAGAGGCGGAGGTCCGCGGAGGATGCTCGGGCCAGGCACCGCCGGGGGGGGGGGCTACCCTACCTGCAGAGTGGGGGGTGGGGGGGGGCTCCTGCCCGGGGGGCTGCTGCTGAAGCTCAGGCCGGCCATGCCGGAGGGGAGCCCCGGCCGGTCCCCGATGCAACGTGACGGCGGCTCCGCGATGGAGACAAAGAGACCCTCGCGGCGACCCCCGCCCCTAAAGCAGCAGCAGCTGGCGCGCTCC
>NW_015387439.1:732776-764072 GCF_001527695.2 Protobothrops mucrosquamatus
CCAGCCCACCTTGCAGGGCTGTTGTTGAGGGGGAAAGAGAAAGCGAGCCTGGGGGAATTTGGTGTAGTGCCTAAGGTGCTGGCCTAGAAACCAGAGGCACGAAAGCCGGCTGGGTGACTTTGGGCCCACCACTCCTCTCAGTTCAACCCACCTCACAGGGTTGTTGTGGGAAAATAGGAGGAGGAAGGAACATGGTGTACATTCACCACCTTGAGTTATTAATAAAAACAATAAAGGCAGGATACCCATCTGATAAATAAGATAAATCACCCTGGACTCGCATACAATAGGTGGGATGCATCTTCTATCCAGCCAATAAAAGATGCAGTTTTGCAGCGGGGGAGGGTTGGCCTCGCTTTCCTTCCCTAGAAGAAATCCAGGGAAAATCTCCACCCCACCCCACTTGCAAATTCTTGGCTCCCAGGCGTTGGGCAGTTGGCAGCTCAGCCCCCGCCAGGAATGCTGGTGGGCGAACTTTCCTGGCAGTGAAAAGGAAGTTAGAGCTCCCTCCGTGGTTCTTTGGCCCTCTCTGTGCACACACTCACACACACACGGGGGGGGGGGGAGAGGGGGAGGGATAGAGAGAAAGAAAGAGGAGAGTGGAAGGAGAGAGAAAGAGGAGAGAAAGAAAAGAGAGGAGAGAAAGAGAAAAAGAGAAAAAGAAAGAGGAAAGAAAGCGCCATCATAACTTTGAACGGTCATTAAATGAATGGTTGCAAGTTGAGGACCACCTGTTTAATTAATATTTATATTAATATTTATATGTTACTCATATGTAAGGGTGAAGCTCTATACATGTAGATAATATGTTTTAAATGGGTGTTATGCATGTGTACACTTTGAGAGCAAGCAACTAAATTTCATTTTTAATGACAATAAAGGTTATCTAATCTAATCTGACCCGTCCTGGTTGGGGAGGAGCAGAAGCAGCCGAGTGGAACACCTGGAAGGAAAGCTAGAAATAAAAAAGAAAACCCAGAAACGGGTCCAGCCTGACGAAGCATTTAATCTGTATAATTGTAAATCCAGCACAGGATTTTGCTGGCTCCGCTTAGTGGCCATTTTCTCCACCCCCTTTGCTTGCCGGACGTCAACTGAGGAGGGTCACAAATGGCGATCACAAGATCCCTGGATGCTGCCACCATTGTAAATACATGCCGGTTGCAAAGAGTGAATTTTGATCATGTGACCGTGGGGATGCTGCGATGGTCATAAGTGCGAGGACTGGGTGTAAGTCCCTTTTTTTCAGTGCTGGTGTAACTTCGATCGGCCGCTAAACAAATGGCTGTAAATCAAGCACCTTTTACGTCCGGAATCCGTTGTAAAACATCCAGAAAACCTGCAAGTCCTCGTATTTGTGCCAATGGGATAAAAGAGCCCTGAATTCTAGACAGATTTCCCGTTCTCTGAAACAGATCAAACACCTGCAATACACACGAACGCACAAAATGCGTGCAGTCCTCAACGTATGACCACAACTGAGCCCCCAATTTCTGTTGCTACGCAAGACGGTCGTTAAACGAATTTTGCCCCATTGTCACAGTTGTGAACTGAATCACTGCAGGGATTAAATTAGTAACGTGGTGGTTAAGCAAATTGCCGCACCCGTTAAGGTAGTAAACACGGACGTTAAGTGAATCTGGCTTCTCCGTTGACTTTGCTTGCTCAGAAGGTCTCAAAAGAGGATCACGTGATTCCCTGGAACACGACTGCGACCGTCATAAATACGAGTCAGTTGCCAAGCGTCCGAATTTTGCTCACGTGACCCTGGGGATGCCGCAACGGCCGAGGGAAAAACGGTCCTTTTTTCGGTGCCGTTGTAACTTCAAACGGTCACTAAACAAATGGTTGTAAGTCGAGGACTGCCTTTAAGCACTGCACCATTAAATAAATTGCTCGTTTTCAGATCACAGTTCTACTAAGCTAATCCATAACTGGAGGCCTACGTCTCACACCGCCGGCCAAGCCACAGCTGCCCAAACTCGTGGTCGCATCTCCGAAACAGACCTGCGCAGGGGACTCCCGAGAGACTGTCGGGAACCTGAGAAAGATCAGACCAGATCCGGATGCTTTGCAACTCATATTTTTCCTGACCTTTCGCCATAAAATCCTCTTTGGGGATCCCCCTGCGCCTTCCTCATTTCAGGATGCGCAGACTCATCTTCCGCTCAATATTCAGCTTTTCCACCGACTGCAAAAACAGCAGAGAGGGAGATTTAGGAAAACGTCCTGCCCTGTTGATGTGAGTACAGGCAGTCCTCGCCTTACGACCACAGTTGAGCCCAACGTTTCTCTCTATGGAATGAAACTGCTGCCTCCCCCTCCCCAGCCTCTCTGCAACACCCCCCCCTGAAATTGTCAATTTATTTTTGTCTGACAGACCTTGGCGAACTCCTCAAAGGAGATCGCGTTGTCTCCATCTCTGTCGGCCTCCTGGATGGTTCGGTCCGTGATATTCTCCAGTTGGTCGTTGGTCACCTGGATGCCCACCATCATTCTCAAGACCTGGGTGCGAACGGAGACAAGCACAAGCTGAGTGCAGCCAGAGGGGTTTGGGAGGGGGGGTGGATTCCCACCCCTGGATCATCTCTTGACAAAGGCCAAACTTGGATTTTACCGGGAAGGACCGACCCTCGGTTAAGAAGAGGTCGACTCTGGCAAGTTAACCGTTTACCATTTTCACAGGGGTGAATTTGAACTCAGAACTGCCACTATCTGTTTTTCACTGCAAGGGGAGAATAGAACACGGCTGCTCAGCAGAGGCCCGGCGTGTTCTTTTCGCCAGAGGCATCGGCAGAGAGCATCTAGGGTAGATCAGGGATTCTCAACCTTGGCAATTTGAAGACGGGTGGACTTCAACTCCCAGAATTCCCCAGCCAGCTTAGCTGGAATAATAGGGTTGGGAGGGACCTTGGAGGCCTTCTAGTCCAGCCCTCTGCTCACGCAGGGAACCCCATCCCGTTCCATACAGATGGATGTCCAGCCTCTTTTTGAAAACCCCCACAGATGGAGCACCCACAACTTCTGTTCCACGGATTAATTGTTCTCACAATTACAGAAATTCCTCCTTAATCCCAGGTTGCTTCTCTCCTTGATGAGTTTCCATCTGTTGCTTCTTGTCCTGCCTTCAGGCCAGGGCTTTGGAGAATAATAGATCAGCCAGCAATTACCTGCAGCATTTCAGCCCGGGAGATCTTCCCATCCTTATCTTGGTCGTATAACTGAAAAGCAACTTTGCCAGAATCAGAAAAAGCCAAGAATTAGAACCGAGGATGACAGTCAGAAGATTAAAGAACTGGAACTACGATGCCAGCACTCATAAGGCTGAGTTTGTTTGTTTTATTTATTATTCATTTGTTCGTTCCTTCGTTTTATTCATTTTTATAAATAATTCAAGGCAGCGAATGTACTTAACACTCACACTTCAGCTTGCTAAGGCGGCTGTTGATGTCCTCGGGGTTGCCGGGGGCTTCGACCGGCCGGAAGTGAGCCAGCACCCGAGCAAAAGAGCGGAAGTCGGCCTCCTCACCCCTGGGGGAGAACAAGACCTGGCATTTTTCTGGGGTCTTTCTAAGGACGTTCCTCATCCATGGACATTTCCGGATGAAATAATTAGTAGAATAAGAATAGAAGGGAATGATCTTTTCTGACTACAAGCAAGCTACAGAGAGCAAACCGGACTCCCTTCCAGAAACATAAAAACAACCAAGCTCAAAGAGCACTAAGGACCCCCCAGTCCTGCTCCTCCTCCTCCTCTCTGCAAAGTCCACTCCCTTCTAGCACTGATGATGTTACCTAATCAGATCACGAAACGTCTGCAAGAACACCACCAAGCCCAGAGGGCACCAAGGACCCCTTAGTAATCCTCCTCCTCCTCCACCACCACCATCGTTCCTTCCCTTTAGATCAGGGGTAGTCAACCTTGGCTCTTTTATGACTGGTGGACTTCAACTCCCAGAATTCCTGAGCCAGCTTAGCTTGAAGTCCACGAGTCATAAAAGAGCCAAGGTTGACTACCCCTACTTTAGATCATGAAACATCTGTAAGAAAACCACCAACCTCAGAGAGCACCCAGGACCCCCCAATCCTTCCTCCTCCTCCTCCTCCTCCTCTCCACAACCCCCCTCCCTTATAGCCCTGAAAGCCAAGCTCAAAGAGCACCATGGACCCCACAGTTCAGCCCTGAGCTACAAAGAGCCCCTCCTCTTGCTACTTAGCCTGGCTGCCCAGATGCTCTTTCTCTGCCTGCTGGCAAACAAAAGTGGGTGGACGGTGAATCAGAGTCCACTTCCTCCGATTAGGGCAGGGCACAAGGAAGAGGGCCAGCCATTCCCAGCCCCTCCTCCCTGGCTGGCCTTTGGAGGCTGCTCCCCACGCACCCGTCCGGGAAGAAGGCGTTGATGATGCGGTCTCCGATGGGGTTCACGGCCAACTCCCCGATCCCTTCCAGATCGTATCGGCTAGAGAGAGCGAAAGAGAAAAAACTGACTTTATGGCAACAGCTTAAGGCAGGGCTCTCCCACCTCGGCAACTTTAAGACCTGTGGACTCCAACTCCCAGGATTCCCCAGCCAGCTTTGGAACTGAAGCCCACGGGTTTTAAAATTGCCAAGGTTGGACCCCGATGGCTTAAGCCTTAAGCCAGTGGTTCTCAACCTTTTTAATGCCGCGACCCCCAACCGGTCGTAAGTCGAGGACTAAACTGGTCGTAAGTCGAGGACTAAACTGGTCGTAAGTCAAGGACTACCCAACCGGTCGTAAGTCGAGGACTTTCCCTGCCCGGGAGTGCCGCGCATGCGTGGTTCCGCCCCCTGCGCCGGCCGAGGCGTAGCTGGCAAGCGGCAGAGACGGAGCAGGCCGACCACCAGCTGGCCCAGCCCAAGGGAGGTAAAGCACCCGCCGGAAAAGGGGGGGAAAATGGCGGACAAAAAAAATGGCGGACAGCCTTGCTTGGCGACCCCCGTGAAATGGTCGATCGACCCCAAATGGGGTCGCGACCCATAGGTTGAGAACCGCTGCCTTAAGCTGTACATACACATTAGAATTAATTGCATTTTCTAATATGTTCCACTGTTTTGCTCAAAGGAGCTCCAGGGTGGGACCTGGACCCACAAATAATCAAACACAGATGTCCATTTGTCATAATAAATAAAACTGAATAAAGTTTCCTGTTTCCAAAACAAAGAGGTATTTTGAGATGCTTATCTAAAATCAGCTTCCTTAATTCTGCCTTCTTCTGGAATCTCCTGTTTTCCTGCTGATTACTACCTGCTGCGAAGCCTTTGTTTGCAGCTACCCTGGTGGGCTTGTTTTGGGAGACTGGCTGAAAATACAGCTTCTTTCCAGCGGCCTCAATTTACAGGGCAAGATAAATAAGGCCGGACCCTTTCCTGGCTCTGCCTCCCCTTCCCACTTACTTCAGGTAGCCCTTCTCCTCCCTGTCCAAGGCCTGGAAGCGCTGGTGAAGGCGGGCAAGGCTGGCTTCGGAAACTGGGCGAAAAAAGAGCGGATTTAATGATTAATTGCAGGAAATCCTGGCAGGTTATTTTGACCTTGCAACTGCTGAGAGTAAAGCAGCAACGGACTTTGTGCGGATTACAAGTGTTGATTTAGGGAGGGGGGGCTTGGTTTGCAAGGGGGGGGAAAGCGAGCCTGGTTGGATGGGGGGGGCATTTGCTCTCTGCATGAGGGGTAATAGGGGTGTGGGTGTGTTGGGGAGGGGGGAGATAGGGAGAGAAGGTGCCGGTTCAGGTGGACCTTTTGCTGGGGGGCAGAAGCGGGCCAAGGGAGAGGGGGGGTCAGGCCCGGATGGGGGGCAGGAGAGTCCTCCCAAGCGGGCAGGTAACCCCCTGGGAGACAAAGTAGCCCAGGCGGGCTTAAAACTAGTGGAAGGCAACCTCCCGCCCCCTCCCCAGCTCTGCGTCACCCCCCCAAATGACAACCTGATTCCCCCCCCCCAGATGTCCGTCCGTCCGGTGCAGCGAGCCGGGCCCCCGCCCCAGTCAGCCCTTCTCTCCCCGGCTGGGAAACTTCAAAGCTGGCGGGGGGGGGTCGAGAAGAAGAACCGCGACCCCCCCCTTGGCCGAGGCCGGCCGGGACCCCCGCCAGGCGAAGAAGCAGCCCCCCCCCGCCGGGGTCGCCGGAGACTCGGCCTTGGGGGAGGGGCGCAGGGGGAGGGAGGCGGTCCTATCACAGAGGGGGAGGGGGCCCCAGCGCCTCCGCCCGCCCCCTCCCCTTCCCCAGGGAGCCACAAGTAGCCGGGACCCCCCCGACCCGACTTTGCCAACACCGCCCCCCCCCCGTGCCCAGCCTTTCTGTAGGACTCCACCGCCCAGCGGGCGCAGCCAAGGGGGGCGCTGATACCCCTGGGCTCCCCTCCCTCTGGGGGCCCCGCGGAGCCCCCCACTCCGCCCCCTCCCCTCCGGAGCCCCGGCCGGCGCGCTCTCCGCCCCCGCCCGAGCCCCCGATTCGGCCGCAGCTCGGCTCTGCCGCGGATGATGGGCGTTGGAGTGCCGGCGGCGGACGAGCGGGAGCCCGGGCGCGGGGCGAGGGGCGGCCTTCCGCGGCGGGCAGCGCCTTACAGCCGGTCTCGGCCATGATCGCCTCCTGCTCCGGGGTCGGCCGCTGCTGCTGCGAGCCCTGCGCGCCCATGGCGACCCCCGGCCTGGGCGAGGCTTCGGACCGGCCCGGGAAGCGGAGGCGTCGCCGCGGGGTCGGGTCGGGTCGGGGGGCGGCCGGACCGCCCCGCCCCGCCCCGCCCCGCTTGGCTCCCGGCCCCGCCAGGCTGAGCCCGGCTCCAGTGTAGGGCCGCCCTCCGCCTGCGGGGCTCCTGCGCCCCCTTGGGGGGCTCCGCTGGCGGCTCCGGGGTGGGGGTCGCGTGGAAGGAAACGCGGGATCCGGCCCGCGGGGCAGCCCTGCAGTCGGGGGGAGGGGTCTTCTGGGGGGGGTTTCACCCCTGGGGGGTGGCTGGAAAGAGGGCGCCTCCCAGCCCACAAGTGAGACGGGGGGGGGGTGTTGAAAAACAGGGGTTGCCGGAAGAGATCCGTGGTTGGGGAGGGGGTCTTTGCCCCTCCCCCAGGCTGGTGACTGTGGGCAAAGTTTAGGGAAAAGTTGGATAATTCTAAAGAGGGTGGAAGAAAGTGGAAGAGGAAGAGAAGGTAGATATCCCCCCTCTCTGTAGCACTGAGGATGTTACCTAGTTTGGTAATGAAATGTCTGCAAGAAAACCAAGCACCAAGGACCCCCTCCCCAGTCCTCCTCCTCCCCCTCCTTTTCACACACCCCCTCCCTTCTAGCACTGATGATGTTCCCTAGTTGGGTCATGAGATGTCTGCAAGAAAACATCCAGCACGGAGAGCACTCAGGACCCCACAGAATTGCACTGGATGCCCTGATGGGGTTAACTCTTCCCACAAGCCACAACAGAAGACAACCCTTGTTCTTGGATTAACAACTGGGTTGGTTAGAGAGGAGGCGGAAGTCTCACTTTCGAAAAGGTGTGTGACCAAAAAACACACGCAGGAACCATTTGCTCAGCTAAGTCATTCCCAGCAGCGGGATAAGTGAGTGGCCTGGAGAAGGCTAAAAAACTTGCACACCATTTACACCAAATCTCTGAACAACTTCGACTTAACCTCATGTGCCCAGCCACCCACTCCGCCACACGGCAGGCAATCAGAACAGAAAAAATATCAGACAGTTTGCATCTTGCGCAAAATAGATATTTTATATAACTTTCTTTTGCGAGAAAACACATTTTTAAAAAACCCACACAGAATAGTTACAGAAGCTGGGAAAAGATACATCAACAGAACACATAAATATACACAAAAACAACATAAATATATAATTATCTCCAGGAGGATTTTCTTTTTTTATACTGTACAATATTTTTGTTTGTTTTTAAATTAAAAAGAAATATAGGGGAGGGGGAGATAATTTAAAAAGAACTGCTGCCCTCCTTGGGATTTTATAAAAATTCTTGATTTTTAACATCCGAGGCTGCACATTTAAATTTTTTTGAAATAAACCAAAAAGGCAGCTGCCACGGGGATTCAAATTAAATTAAGATGACTCTGTTGCTACATAAGCGATGCTTTAAACGTAGGATTCTGTCTCTTCATACTTCAGTTTTCATTCCAAAAAATGCTCATTCTTTTAGGGGAAAAAAATCTCAACTTTTCTATAACTGGTGAAAGGAAAATGGTAAGGTCCCTTCTCAAAAAACAAAACAAAACAGCCCCAAAATGTTGAAACAAAATCAGCACAATGGANCCCTGGGGGGTGGCTGGAAAGAGGGCGCCTCCCAGCCCACAAGTGAGACGGGGGGGGGGTGTTGAAAAACAGGGGTTGCCGGAAGAGATCCGTGGTTGGGGAGGGGGTCTTTGCCCCTCCCCCAGGCTGGTGACTGTGGGCAAAGTTTAGGGAAAAGTTGGATAATTCTAAAGAGGGTGGAAGAAAGTAGAAGAGGAAGAGAAGGTAGATATCCCCCCTCTCTCTCTGTAGCACTGAGGATGTTACCTAGTTTGGTAATGAAATGTCTGCAAGAAAACCAAGCACCAAGGACCCCCTCCCCAGTCCTCCTCCTCCCCCTCCTTTCCACAACCCCCCCTCCCTTCTAGCACTGGTGATGTTCCCTAGTTGGGTCATGAGATGTCTGCAAGAAAACAACCAGCACGGAGAGCACTCAGGACCCCACAGAATTGCACTGGATGCCCTGATGGGGTTAACTCTTCCCACAAGCCACAACAGAAGACAACCCTTGTTCTTGGATTAACAACTGGGTTGGTTAGAGAGGAGGCGGAAGTCTCACTTTCGAAAAGGTGTGTGACCAAAAAACACACGCAGGAACCATTTGCTCAGCTAAGTCGTTCCCAGCAGCGGGATAAGTGAGTGGCCTGGAGAAGGCTAAAAAACGTGCACACCATTTACACCAAATCTCTGAACAACTTCGACTTAACCTCATGTGCCCAGCCACCCACTCCGCCACACGGCAGGCAATCAGAACAGAAAAAATATCAGACTGTTTGCATCTTGCGCAAAATAGATATTTTATATAACTTTCTTTTGCGAGAAAACACATTTTTAAAAAACCCACACAGAATAGTTACAGAAGCTGGGAAAAGATACATCAACAGAACACATAAATATACACAAAAACAACATAAATATATAATTATCTCCAGGAGGATTTTCTTTTTTTATACTGTACAATATTTTTGTTTGTTTTTAAATTAAAAAGAAATATAGGGGAGGGGGAGATAATTTAAAAAGAACTGCTGCCCTCCTTGGGATTTTATAAAAATTCTTGATTTTTAACATCCGAGGCTGCACATTTAAATTTTTTTGAAATAAACCAAAAAGGCAGCTGCCACGGGGATTCAAATTAAATTAAGATGATTCTGTTGCTACATAAGCGATGCTTTAAACGTAGGATTCTGTCTCTTCATACTTCAGTTTTCATTCCAAAAAATGCTCATTCTTTTAGGGGAAAAAAATCTCAACTTTTCTATAACTGGTGAAAGGAAAATGGTAAGGTCCCTTCTCAAAAAACAAAACAAAACAGCCCCAAAATGTTGAAACAAAATCAGCACAATGGACAAGCAACTTACAAAGTGCGCGCAAGTTTTTATGTAAACGGCCACAGATTCTATTGGTTGCAGTTGTTGAAGTTTTATAGAAAAGCACTTAATGCAACGGGAAAACCGAAGCCCTTCATACTAATTCTTCAATTGGGGTTCAAATTCCCATCCTCCCCTCCGCACCCAGGGGACTCTAAGGCAGGGGTGGGAGGTTCCAGATCAGCAGAATCTGAGTTGTTTTTCTTTGATTTCTTTCCACAATTCCAGTTTTGATTCTGACCCTGAGATCATGCAACAGAAAACACGTGCAAACTAGGGATGCAAGTCTGCTAAGAATTAAGGACCTGGGTGCCTCTGAGCATATCCAGAGCTCAGGAACTTTTGATTCAGTACCAGAACCAATCACAAGCTCTTCCCGAAACGTGTTTACCCATTGCCAACGACAAACGCTTCCCTCTGCAAATTGTCCACTGCCAGCCCAAGACGGATCGGTCTTCTCTTGAAAAATTATATATATTTTAATGGATGAGAAGGACCGTCCCAGGCTAGATTGCAGAACAAACATTTGGTTGAGCCAAAATCTTCTGCAGGTCTAGAGCGGGTCAGTGTAGGCTGGCTTTGGGGGAAATACAGAGGTCATCAAGCCGGACAAGAAATGATGGTGGGGGGGTCTCTCCAGAGGAAACAGCCCTAGAATCTCGGTTGCTTCCTTGGTGCTGCCCTCGTGTGGCAAAAGGTGGCATAAGCAGGGAGAAGCCATTTTCAGGAGGGCATGGCTTGGTCAACGCACCATCAGCAAAAATATTTGTTTACTTTATTTATTAGACTTCTGTGTGCATACAGGTAGTCCTCGACTTACGACCAGAATTGAGCCCCAAATTTCTGTTGCAAAGCGAGACATTTGTTAAGTGAATTTTGCCCCATTTTATGACCTTTCTTGGCCACAGATGTTAAGGGAACCGCTGGACTTAAGTTAGTCACATGGTGGTTAAGGGAAATTGGCCTCCCCCTTGATTTTACTTGCTAGAAGGCCGTAAAAGGGGATCATGTGACTCCGGGATGCTGCGACCGTCATAAATACGAGTCGGTTGCCAAGCGTCTGAATTTGGATCACGTGACCCTGGGGACGTCGCAGCGGTCGTAACTGAAAAATGGTCCTAAATCCCTTTTTTCAGTGCCACTGTCACTTCAAATGGTCACTAAGCGAGGACTACCAGTAATTTCATTTCTAACACTGCATATTCCTGAGCTGGCCCTGCCGTTTCTTGGTCACCAAACCAAACGTTTCTGCGTCAATCAAATCAAATCAAAGGCAGAGCTGGAATCTAATGCTGTCCTTTACAGCTTTCTGTCCCAGGCAACATTTTTCTTTTTCTTTTTCTAGTGGGCCAGGAAAAATCCCACTGGACTGACACCAGAAAAAAGAAAAGAAAAAAGGATTAAGCATTTATGTAGGGAAAGGACCTGCCTTTTATCCCCATTCAGACAACCCTAGTGCAGTTTTATTTCTTTCCCATCTTCCTTTTTTCCCCAAATCAGCTTCTCTTTTTTTGCCCGAAAAAAAAAAAAAGACAAATTTCTTTGAAATCCGGCTCTCCCTTTGCATTTTTTTTCTTCCAGTCTCTTGGTCATTTCCGTTCCAGTCAGATCCAACAGTTCTGTCTCTTGTTCTCGATGCCAATAATAATAATAATAATAATAACAATAACAATAACAATAACTATAAAAATAGCAGCAAGAATAAATATTAAATATCTTCCTTTAAAAAAGGAGTCTTTCTTATAATACTCCAGTGATTTCAAAAATAATCATTAGCACATCGTTGACCGCTCCAGGAGTCCATACAGTGTGCGCAATCTGTAAACATTCCTTTAGCTGAAAAGAATTAAAATAAAATAGTGGACAGAGGCCAGATTCCGAGGCTCGGCAGGTGGATCTTCTTTAGACCTGGAAAAGAGCAGGAAAGAAATTAAAACATCCCACTATGGCAAAACATAGAAGAGCAGAGTTGGAAGGGACCTTGGAGGTCTTCTAGTCCAGCCCTCCTGCTCAAGCAGGAGGCCCTCTACCATTATGGACAAATGGCTGTCCAGTCTCTTCTTGAAAACCTCCAGTGATGGGAGTACCCACAACTTCTGGAGGCAAGTCGTTCCCCTGGTTCATTGTTCTCACTGTCAATGGGGATACAGAATACAGAATAATAGAATTGGAAGGGACCTTGGAGGTCTTCTAGTCCAGCCCCCTATTCAAGCAGGAGATCTTGTACCATTCTGGACAAATGACTGTCCAGTCTCTTCTTCTTAAAAAAAAAAGTCTCTTGTCATCTGGTGGGACTGGAGAAGTCACCCCTTGCTTCTCCAAATAAATGGGAGGGGGCTTCCTGTGCCTGCCACGTTCCTGCCTGCTTGTTCTGAGGGAGAGTGAAAATCTAGCTATGCAGAATGGAGCAGGAAAAGGGGGGCTAGAACTGAAGTCTTCAAACTAGGAATGTCCAGATTATCATTGCTGGGACGTCTTGGAGGAAATGGGACAGGGCAAAATTTATCAAAGGAGTGGGTTAAATCTATCAATTTAACAAAAAAAAAAAAAGCCCCACTCACTGTTGGTCAATGTCTAATTTAAGCAGGCCAAGATCAGGCCTAGCAATCGTTTGGACTCCACTATCACTTGTCTGCTTAATACGGGTCTCAAAGGCCGGGAGAAGAGACCGCCAACACGACAGGTAGCGCTCGAGTTACCACTGCTCTAAGGCAGGGGTAGTCAACCTTGGCTCTTTTATGACTCGTGGACTTCAACTCCCAGAATTCCTGAGCCAGCTTAGCTGGCTCAGGAATTCTGGGAGTTGAAGTCCACGAGTCATAAAAGAGCCAAGGTTGACTACTCCTGCTCTAAGGTATCCTGAAGGATGCGAGAACTACCTCCCAAATTTATGGCCAGGTAAATCCTGGCTTGCGAAGAGGGGTTGCTCGTCTTTCTACTGTGGTCCTGAGGGCAGCTGGAGCACCCTCTTCCACTTCTGGAGGGACTGACCCTTCGGTGGCCATCTCCTCGAGACCACCCCCAACTACGACCTTCCACGTCCAGCCTGCCTCTGAGAGACCCCAGCAAGGACCTCTTTGGATCATGCAACAGATGTTTCAGCCACGCTGGAGATGAGAACGTGGGACTTACCGTGGAAAATGTCCTCTCCTCGGTGGGTGGAGAGGGTTCTGGAGTAGGCCACTCTAGAACTTGTTCTGGCAGGCAAGAAAGCCACGGGGCAAACCAGCAACCGGGAGCCAAGCTCCCACCACTGCAAAATTCTGGTTTGCAATGAATGGCTTAAGCTTTCAAGTCCCAGAAGTTACGAGATGACCGGTCAGCCTAGCTCTTCCCAGTTTACAGCAGTGCAGTTGTGGTATAATTCTGCCTTTGCCCTGTCAGGCTGACCGGTTAAGGATGGCATTGGCTGACCGGTGGAGGCAGAGATTTTTGTTCTCCTCTCCTAACCTCACAAGGTAGTTGTAAAGTCTCCCCCCTTCTGTACTCTTTGGAGAACGGGACTGAGGTGATGAAGGAGATGATGGAGATGGAGGAGGAGGAGGAGAAGGTAGAGAACATAGATAGATGAAGGAGAAGGAGAAGAAGGAAGAAGAAGGAGGAGATAGATGGAGGAGGAGGAGGAAGGAGGGAGGGGAGGAGAGAGAAGAGGAAGAGGGAAAGGAGAAGGAAGAGGACATAGATAAAAGAGAAGATGGAGGAGAAGATAGATGGAGGAGGACGGAAGGAGAGGGAAGAGGAGGAGAAAAGGAGAAGGAAGAGGACATAGATAAAAGAGAAGTTGGAGAAGAAGGAGAAGATAGATGGAGGAGGAGGAGGAGGAGGAGGAGGAGAAAAAGAAAGAGAGAAGGAATTGACCTCAGGAATGGTATGAAAGAGCCCCTAAAGAAAACTTGGAGAAGAGATTTCCCCAAATTCAGAGCTTGAAGGAAGCTCAAAGCAGCCCCTCCTTGACTGTTTAATAGAAGAGGGGGCAGAGACTCCAAGGGACCGTCCGACTCCACTTATCATAATTCAAGTACACCCCCCCTGGAGGGTCTCCCTCTTTTTTCTAGCCTCCTTTGAAAGGCTGAGATCGCCCAGAGCCCCGGGGGGGGGCAGCATCGGCCCATTACCTCTGTGGCGTAAACGCAGGGCTCCACCTGGCCGGGGATGATGTAGATGGGGTGGTAAGCACCATCCTTCGGACACTCCGCAGCCACGGGCCAGCTGGGCTCCGACGGTTTACTACAGGGGAGAAAAGAGGCAGGTGGGTGGTGAGGACTCAGTGCTCTTTCCCCCAAATCGGGGTCACAAAGGCTAAATCTGGGCAGGGTCTCTGCAGGGGCGTCAAGAAGGTGGTCCCGGCCATGTGACGGAAACACCGCTCTGTTTTATGCGCAGTTTCTCTGAACTATGACAAGCTTTGCTCAACTCCGTAAGTAGGCTGTCATTAAACGTCCTTCCTGCAAATTAGACCTGATCCAGGATGGTTTTTCTCAAGCGTTGAGCCCAGAGGCAGGAACCCCCTGCAGGGCACCCCAGCCAAACTTTCCTGGAGGCCTCCTGTAAAGAGGAAGGCCGATGGTCTGTCTGTTTCACCACCCCCTGGCTAGAAAAGGCTACGCCTCCTTTTCAAATATCTTCGTCGGGCACGAAAGATCAGGTCCCCAGGTGAAGATCCAATAAAACTGAAGCATTGCTAAGAGATTATGCCCAGGAATCTGCTCAACTAGTGGTTGGCACCTGGTTAGTTAGATCAAGGTCAGTGGCAATCAGGAGAGGTTGGATTTAGTTCTCTAAGGGATTGTAGGCTGATGCCTCTCTTGACTCCACCTCCAGGTTCTGACATTCCAAGATGTGACTTCTGTGGTTGGTGTTAAGATTCTGAAGCGTAGGGAGGAGGAAGAGGAGGAGGAGGAGGAAGATTGAACATCTCACCCATGTTACTAGAAAGGACTATGCTGGGAAGAGGAACCAGTAGATCTGGAGGGCGCCAGGTTGGAGAAGGCCCTGCAAATACCTGCACTTGTTTGGCAGGCAACAAAGGAGCCAGTTCACCAACTCCCCCTCCCCACCTCATCCCCTCAACACCATACATTTTGACGCCATCATGGCTTGTAACAGATATCTACTCCGGCTCAGCACGCAAACATGAATTCTGAGCTTGAAGAGTTAAATCTGAATGGATTTTCTTTTTTTCAGATCAGGTTCACCTGATTCGAACACGGCACCTGGATTCTCCTCCAGAGTATGAGGCTGAAAATTATTTTCTGGTCACGTTCGAAACCTGGCTAACAGGGGATGGCCCTTATCCTGACCCCCAAGTTCCTAGCTAAACATGGCCGAACCAAGATCGGGTGCCACTTACTTGTCCAGTTTCTTGCAAATGGACTCGTAACTCTGATCCAGGAGCTTCCTCTTGCAGTTGAACCGGTCCCCGTGAAACCGGGCCTCCTTGTTGGATACTTTAAAGCAGCCGCGTGAAAGGAGGCAGTTGTCCCGGTCTCTGAAGTTGTTGACGGCCGCCAGGTCGTTGCACACGCGGCTTTTCAGAGGGTGAGGCCCGTTCCTCATGTGCCGAAGCACCACCAGGATGGCGCAGGCCGCCAGCAGCAAGGTCAGCAATCCCAGCGCAAAGGAGACGGCCAGAGCGGTGGGGAAGGGCCCCTCGGCCATCCACTGGCTGCTGACGGGCGTGGGCAGCTGGACGCGGAACTCGCAGCTGGAGCCCATGAAGCCTGCTGGACACTCACAGACGTGGCCAGAGAAGTGAGTGTAGCAGGTGCCGCTGTTCTGGCAGGGGCTGGAGATGCAGGCGTCCATGCGCACACTGCAGTCCTTCCCCCCGTAGCCCAGGGTGCAAGAGCAGGAGTAGGAGTTGGGGCCGTCGATGCAGGTGCCCCCGTTAGCGCAGGGGTTGCACGCACAATCGTCGATGTTCAGTTCGCAGCGGGAGCCAGCAAACCCCGGGCGGCACTTGCAGAGCGCACTCCGGCCAAGGTCCAGGCAGCGGGCACCTGAGATTGAAAGAAGGGAGAAGATTGCTAAGGTCCACCAACACACTTGTGGCTGTGGCTGATGTGCGACCGTCTCGGCCCTGGTCGCTGGGGGGGAGAGGCAATACGGAGTGTGTCACCACGTGGACCATCCACTCAGGACGCAACGCGGAAAGGATGGAAGGAGATTGTGCCTAGAGGTCCTCCACAAGGAAGAAGGTTTAACCTGTTCTCCAAAGCTCCTGAAGGCAGGGCAAGAAGCGACGGATGGAAACTAATCAAGGACAGAAGCAACCAGGAACTAACTAAGGAAAAATTTCCTGACAATGAGAACAATTTGCCTCCGGAAGTTTACCGTCACTGGAGGTTTTCAAGAAGAGATTGGATAGCCATTTGTCTGGAACGGTATAGAGTAAGGAGGTCCAATCTTGGGAACTTAAAGACTTGTGGACTTCAACTTCCAGAGTTTCCAGGTCGGACACTGGTGGTATAGGGTTTCTTGCTTGAGCAGGAGGTTGGAGTAGAAGACCTCCAGGGTCCCTTCCACCTCTTGATTCTGTTATCTACGTGGAGTCCTGAGCTCAAGGAGACCATTGCTGGTTCTGGCCTTGGATGAAGCTGCAGTTAATGGCTTAGACAGGGATCTGTCTACAACGGATCCAACAGTTAACGGACCCAAATGTAGGTTAGTCTGTTGTGTTGCCCGGAGCTACCTACGGTTGTGAAAGTTAAGACCTTAAAAAAAAGCAAAACAGGAAGAAAATGGATTTGTTTGTGCTGTGGTGCTGGAGGAGCCTCCTGTATAATCCCTTGGGCAGCAAAGGGGACTAACAAGCAGGTCCTGGAGTGCATCACACCAGAAACGTCACCGGAAGGCAAAATCATGAAACTGCGTCTCACTTACTTTGACCATGTCATGTGGGACAATTCACTGGAGGAAGTAAAGATGTTGGGAAAAGTTCATGGTAAAAGGAAACCAGACCACCAAAGGACATGGCGGCTGGACACTATGAAAGCCGACATCAACCAGAGCATAGACAAACTCAAAGATGCCATGCAAGATCAGAAGATGTGACCTGGCCCATAGAATTGTCACAACTGGGACTCAACTGAATGGATAACAATCACCATCAGGATGGTATGGGAAGCAGAGAAGGTGGGAGGACCCTGTACTTTTGCTGCAGGTACAGGACAGTTGGACATCACGGTGGAGAACCTGGTGGCTTCTGGAAGGAACGGTTGCTGGAGATGCCCTTGAGGTGGACATCCATAATTTGAGGCAACGAGAAGAAAACAAAGGTGAGCTTTCTACAGAGGACCTCTCCTTAGAAGATTGGGCAGATGTGTGAAGCCCTCCCTGAAATAGGAACCGTTCCTCCTTGTTCCCAAGGAGATCCATCACTGGGACACGCCAAGATCAACCTAGGACAGTCTCCTTCGCAGAAGGCAAAGCCACACTTACCATTCAAACAGGGGTTGTTGCTGCACCGGTCTATCTTTTTCTCACAGTTGGAGCCGTGGTAGTTCAGTGGGCAGCGACACGTGTAGCCCCCCGAGTGTTTCTCCATGCAGGTCCCTCCGTTGAAGCACGGCCCGTCGGCACAAGTCATGGCACTGATTTCACAGGTCTTGCCGTAGAAGCCTTGCGGGCAGGTGCACTTGTAGTCGTTCTCCAGATCCTGCAGAGGACGAGGAAGAGGAGACCCACCCGTTAGGGCTTTCTGCCCAAGCTGGAAGGGTGGGAGGGGGCACGAGGGGGGGGGCTGGCTCCCGGAGAAACCAAATGAAGTCGCTCTTGATTACAGTCCTAGATCATCCTGGAGAATAGCCAGTGAAGAGTGAAATCGCTGCGCGCTCTCTCCTGCCCCCACCACCAACACCCCCACTCTGGGGGCACAGGAAGGCGGGAGAAAAAGTAATGTTTGGAAGCTTGACCAAGAGAGATCCAATCTAAAGCTCAGGATGAATTTCCTGACCACGAGAACAATTAATCAGTGGAACATCTGGCCTCTTGAAATTGTGGGTTCTCCAACACTGGAGGTTTTCAAGGAGATATTGGACAGCAATTTGTTCAGGACGGTATAGGGTCTTCTGCTTGAGCAGGGGGTTGGACTAGAAGACCTCCAAGGTCCCTTTCAACCCGATGGTTCTATGTTCTTACTCCCACTCCTCTTAGTTTGAATGTCCCTGAGGCAGCAAAAGATGAAAAGGAGGATACACAGAGAGCAAAATATGTGTGTCAAAGCAATCTCTGGATCCAGCCCACTTTCCCCACCTCAAAACTCTACTCCAGCACTGTCAGATAAACATAAATGTAGCACTGATAATGTCACCTAGTCGGGTCATGAAATGTCTACAAGAAAGCAACCAAGCTCAGAGATCACCAGGGACCCCGCAGCCCTCCTCTTCCTCCATCACTCCACAACCCCCCTCCCCCCTTCTACTGCTGATGGTGTTATCTAGTATTCCTGCTTGCATTTTGCTGACTCAGCACATAGCAGCCTGCTTTCTCTCACATCAACTCCTGACCCAATTCTATTGCTGAATAAATAAAACGGTGACCTAATTCTATTTCCAAGGGATTCTAAAACAATTTAATAAATTTAAATAAACTAAGGATTCTGAAAGAATTTATCTAGTTGGGTGATGAAACGTCTGCAAGAAAACCACCAAGTTCAAACATCACCAAGGACTCCGCACTCCTCCTCTTCCTCTCCCAAACCCCACTCCCTTCTAGCACTGATGATATTACCTAGTTGGGTGATGAAACGTCTGCAAGAAAACCACCCTGCTCAGAGAGCACCCAGGACCCTTCATTTCAACCGTGAGCTACAAATATTGTATTGGTATCACCTCTACTCTGTTTAAGGGTTCCTTCTGCTCCCCCAAATTCAGAGCCTGGCTGGGAAGTTGCAAAATTTCCCCCCTCCCAAGGGTGGCATGAAGGGGATGGCCAAGCACGTCACACACGTGTTCCCAGAGAGACGGGCACGAATCGGTGAGCATCCACACATCTTCTGCAAACCTTACCCCTCCGAAACCAAGAAAAGTGAACATCCCACAGGCTTATCAGGGAGGGTGGGGCAAAGTTGGGGTCCCCCTCTTCCCAATTAAACACCCCCTGACCCCCAGATTGAATGAGGCGTGGAGGGGCTATTCCCTCAACTTGTGCTTCAGTCTGAAATACATCCTTTTCTTTGAGCATCTCTTACAGGTTGTCTTGGGTGGGGGAGAAGCTGCTCCCCATTTTTTATCTCCTCCCTCCCCCCCTCCCCTTCCTTCCAAGCAGGGCTTTCAGTCCACGGCAGAAGGAACTATAGGTAGAGATCCACTTGGAATAAAGGATCCAAATCCCACAGGATCAGTCTGCCCAGAACTTAGAAAGCTGCTAAGAAAAACCGGGAATTGTGCCGGGACACCGGTCAGCATTGCCTGCTTTCTGGCACGTCCCAGATCCCATGTGCGTCCCCGGACAAAGAGCCGGTTCTTGCAACATCTGAGCAACGCACCAAAGGGGCCCCGGCTGCCACTGAGAGTGAGAACAATTAACCAGTGGAACGGCTTGCCTCCAGAAGTTGTGGGTGCTCCATCACTGGAGGCTTTTAAGAAGAGACTGGACAGTCGCTTGTCTGGAATGATGTAGGGCAGGGGTGTCCAAGCTTGGCAACTTTTAAGACCTGTGGACTTCAACTCCCAGAATTCCCTAGCCAGCCTTGGACTAGAGCAGAAATCTCCAACTTTGGCAACTTGGGACTTCAACTGCAAGGAATGTAAATCCTCCGCCATGCCATTCAGTCGGAACTGAAGAAGCTCCTTGGATGAGAAGCGAAACGTCGTCAAAGAAAAACAAGACCGTCCAGTTGCCTCTTGGGACAACAGCTGGGTCTTCACTGGGATTTCAGCTGGACCCTGCCTTTTGCAACCTGCCAGGTGGACCGAGCATTTTTGCAAACTTGTATATGCAGTCCTTGACTTACGACAGCTCGTTTAGTGACCAAAGTTACAACAGCACTGGAAAGTGCCTTATGACTGTTTCACACTTACGACCGTGGCAGCATCCCCGTGGTCGTGTGATCAAAATTCAGACGCTTGGCAACTGACTCCTATTTATGACGGTCGCAGGGTCCCGGCGTTACTGTGATCCTCTTTTGCGACCTTCTGACAAGCCAAGTCAATGGGCGGGGGGGGGAGTCAGATTCACTTAACTGTGTTAGTAACTTGACAACTTCAGCGATTCACTTAGCCTTGGTGAGAAAGTTTGTAAAATGGGGCAAAATTCACTTAACTGTCTTGCTTAGCAGCCAAAAGTTTGGTCTCCACTGTAGACATAAACCGAGGACCACCTGTACAATATTCCTTTCCTTCCTCCCGTCTCCTGTTCTTTCGTTTGGTTCCCGAAATGCTGGGAATTGATTGTTCAGTTGAAAGATGCTGCTGGTTCAAGGGGAATCTTTCAATTTCGCTCCAGCTGCTCAGACTGTCCCTCCATCTGCCTTCTTCCCAACCTCAGTGCAGCATCAGGAGGGGGCAATCCCCCACATCTGGCCCATGGCACTGCTGTGGTGGGGCACACCAGCTGTTCCTGTTCCTCCTGCCCCTCCACACATTTTTTTTTTATCTGCAAACCTTTCTGGGGGGCGGTGGGGGGAGGTTCCCTCCACCTGTACCCCAAGTCCTCCCCTGGCCTTTCCCCATAGAGCCCTTCCAGATGTGCTTAAAAGCCCTTCCACATTACTTAAAAGTTGACACTGGTGGTATATAACCTCCTGCTGGAGCAGGGGGCTGGACTAGAAGACCTCTGAGGTCCTCTCCAACTCTTGTTATTCTGTTATTTTCTGCTAAAGGCGCACCAGGGGAGGGGAAGGGAAGGAAGGGGGGCTCTGCCTTTCCAGCACCCCATGTCATGATAAAAATAGAGATTTACTGTATATCTTTGTGACCCCGCCCCCACTGTACAGGTAGTCCTCAACTTACAAGAGAAACAAATCACTGGCAAGCTTCAATGTTATCCTGGTTTTTTCCCTGAATACCGACAAAAGTGTGAATGCTGGCAACGTCGGAGGGGGTCCTAGTGCACTAATTTTAAGTCTGCGAATCGTTGGCTGAGCATAAACACTGTCAACGTCACAGGGTCCCACTCCACTAAGGGAAAACGCTGGAAGACTGTTCGTTTCAGTTTGGGGGGGGGAGCCCGATTCACTCAACAACCATGTTATTATCTGAACAACTGCAGGGATTCGCTTAACAAGGGTGGTGAGAAAGGTTTCTTTTTTCCCTTTGAAAATGTTTTGCTTCTCATCCAAGAGGCTTCTTCAGTTCTGACTGAACGGTGGGGAATGGAAGGATTTATATTCTTTGCAGTCATCTGGCCGTTAGTACCCTTTCCGAGAGCCGTGATAGGCGACTTGGATATAAAGTCCCCCCATCTGAAACTTGAAAAGGTTGAGAAATGCTGGCATGGACTAAGTGGGATGCTTTTCAGGGGTGGACGGTCCAAAATGACCTCCAGAGGTTGTGGATGCTCCATCACTGGAGGTTTTTAAGGAGAGATTGGACAACCGTTTGCCTGAAATGGTGCAGGAAGATAAAGGTATCCAACTTGGGAACTTTAAGACTTGTGGACTTCAACTCCCAGAATTCCTGAGCCAGCCTGGCTCAGCTTGGAAACCTCTCCCTTTCCCCTCAGCATGGCTGGCTCAGGAATTCTGGGAGTTGAAGTCCACCAGTCATAAAAGAGCCAAGGTTGCCTACCTCTGGCCTAGGCCTAGGCCGCTTTATGACTGGTGGACTTCAACTCCCAGAATTCCTGAGCCAGCTTGGGGGAACTATGGCCCCCTCATGACTCCTGGACTTCAACTCCCAGAATTCCTGAGCCAGCATGGGGGAACTATGGCCCCCTTATGACTCGTGGACTTCAACTCCCAGAATTCCTGAGCCAGCACGGCTCAGCTTGGAAACCTCTCCCTTTCCCCTCAGCATGGCTGGCTCAGGAATTCTGGGAGTTGAAGTCCACCAGTCATAAAAGAGCCAAGGTTGCCTACCTCTGGCCTAGGCCTAGGCCGCTTTATGACTGGTGGACTTCAACTCCCAGAATTCCTGAGCCAGCCATGCTGAGGGGAAAGGGAGAGNTTTGTTTAGTGACCGTTCGAAGTTACAATAGGACCAAAAAAGGGACTTATGGCTGTTTTCACACTTACGACCGTTGCAGCCTCCCCCAGGATCACGTGATTAAAATTCAGACGCTTAGCAACCGACTCGTATTTGTGACAGTTGCAGTGTCCCAGGGTGAGGTGATTCCCTTTTGCGACCTTCTGACAAGCAAAGTCAAGGGGGGGGGAGCCCGATTCACTCAACAACCATGTTATTATCCGAACAACTGCAGGGATTCGCTTAACAAGGGTGGTGAGAAAGGTTTCTTTTTTCCCTTTGAAAATGTTTTGCTTCTCATCCAAGAGGCTTCTTCAGTTCTGACTGAATGGTGGGGAATGGAAGGATTTATATTCTTTGCAGTCATCTGGCCGTTAGTACCCTTTCCGAGAGCCGTGATAGGCGACTTGGATATAAAGTCCCCCCATCTGAAACTTGAAAAGGTTGAGAAATGCTGGCGTGGACTAAGTGGGGTGCTTTTCAGGGCTGGACGGTCCAAAATGACCTCCAGAGGTTGTGGATGCTCCATCACTGGAGGTTTTTAAGGAGAGATTGGACAACCGTTTGCCTGAAATGGTGCAGGAAGATAAAGGTATCCAACTTGGGAACTTGAAGACTTGTTTTAAATTGGCTGTAAGCCGCCCTGAGTCCACTAGGAGAAGGGCGGGATATAAATGTGATTAATAAATAAATAATAAAAATAAATAAACTCCCAAAATTCCCCAGGCAGCCTTGGACTAGAGCAAAGGCCTCCAACCTTGGCAATTTTAAGACTTGTGGACTTTAACTATAGCTTTGCTGGCTGGGGAATTCTGGGATTTGAAGTTCCAAGGTTGGACACCCCTGGTTTAGGATCTCCTGCTTGAGCAGAGGGTTGGACTAGAAGACCTTCAAGGTCCCTTCCAACTCGGTTATTCTGTTAAATCTGCTAAAAAGCAGAAGGTAGCAAGGAAAGCCAGAATCATGCTTCAAACCCCAACCCATAGATGGCACTAGGGTGAAATATTCTGAACGGACCCAAAGTCAGATGCAAAGCCCCCACCCCACCCCCGAGAAGCTTGGAATTCTCCATTTTACGCCAAACACATCCAACCTTGCCTTTCCCCATCAGCTAAAGAAGGGTGTTTTTCTACAAAAGGTCTGCTGGATCTGCTCGTTCAGTCTCTGCGGGCCTTGAACGCAGCACCTGCTTTCCTGGGGACCAGGATCCCCTGCCCTGCGTGGAGCTCCAGGGTCAAAAGATCCCAGCAAATGAAGGAAATCTGCCTTTTAGGGGGTGGGGAAGAGGGTGGGGCGCTCCTAAGCCAACTTCAGCCCTGTTGAATGCTTTTCACGGCTAGCTCAGCCAGGGGACTAGGCTGAGTTTCATCCCTGGAAGCTTTCAAGAAGAGACTGGACTGCCATCCTGTCAGAAATGGTGTAGGGCCTCCTGCTTGAGTGGGAGGGTTGGACTAGACGACCTCCCAGGTCCCTTCCAACTCTGATTCTGTTAAACCTAGATTTGTCACAGTTCACCGGTGTTTCTGGACCTCAGTGGCTTTTAAGCTGGGTGGACCTCAACTGCCAGAGATGCCCAGCCAGCATGTTTTAAGATGGGTGGACGTCCAACTCCCAGAATTCCCCAGAGTTTCTCAACCGTGGCAACTTTAAGAGAGGTGGACTTCAATTCCCAGAATTCCCCAGACAGAGCAGGGTTTCATAGTCCGGGGCAAATTAGGGGCCCACTTAGAGGTTCTCTTCTTATCCTTACTTAGCTTTTCTTCGCTTTCACCCAAGAAGCCCCTCGCATAATAGGGGCCCTTTGCTTCCAAGGGAGCCCCCTCCCCTCTATGCCTGCTTCCTGCAGGAGGAGGGGCTTTGAGCTGCTCCCTTTAAATAGGACGCAAATTCTTCCCTGGAGGCGACAGGAAAGATCTCCATAAGCTAAGCAAACGGGGCGAATCTCACAGAACGGAGCTGGAAAATCCCAGGGGACCTGCTTCGCTCAGGATGGGGACCCCAAATAAATACACAGGTATAGACTGGGGGGGGGGGAGAACAGGACTCGTTTAAAGGACCTGGAATAGCTGAGCGAGATCCAGCACCGTGACGCAGCGGCGGAAAAGGCGAATGCGATCGTCAGCCGCATCAAGGCAAGCCCCGTTTCTAAATCAGGGGGTCCTTTAACTTGGCGGGCTGGTCTTGATGCCACCGGTTCAACGCCCACTTTTCTACGCGGTGCCAGTTAAGAGGAAGGGCACGAGGATGAGCTGGAATTAAGCCTTGTGAAGGAGGGGAGAACCGCACCGGGGGGGGGGAAACAGCACTGAGCAGCAACACTCAGCTAGTGACTTTGGGCCAGTCATTCTCTCTCAGCCAAGCCCCCCTCACAGGGTTGTTGTTGAGGGCAGAATAGGAGGAGGATTAGGTACAAATAAGGCTAGGTTCAAATTATTGATAAATAATAAAGGTGGGATAAAAATTGAAATAAAGAAACCACAGGACTTTTTGCTAGCCATCCTTGATTACCTGCAGACTACCAGTCACTGGAGCAAAAAAGGATCAGGAGGAAAAAGAAAAGAAAAGAAAAAAAGAAAGGGAGGGAGGGAGGGAGGGGGGGAGAGAGAGAGAGAGGGAGAGAGAGAGAGAGAGAGAGAGAGAGAAAAAGAAAGAAAGAAAGAAAGAAAGAAAGAAAGAAAAAGAAAGAAAGAAAGAAAGAAAGAAAGAAAGAAAGAAAGAAAGAAAGAAAGAAAGAAAGAAAGAAAGAAAGAAAGCTTGAATGCAGGTGGGAACACTCCACTTCAGAAGTCTGAGGGTGGCTGTAACCGGAACAGGAACCCCCCTCCCCAAACCTTCCTCCCTTAAGCCAAGTTTCTATTTTGTCCACTACCGGACCTTCTTCTGGGACATTTCGTGTTTTTTTTCCATATCAACTACCGCTCTGGTGCATTACTTAGTGGTCTCCCATCTCTTCATTCCCCCTTCTGGCCTTAAGAACAGGCGGAGGAACCCACCAACAACGCAAATCAGCAGAAAAGAGGCAGGGTCATTCGGGCAAGGGACAAGGTGGGGCAGAGGTACCCAAGCAAGCTGCACCCGCGGTGCACGGACACAAGCACTCCAGCAGCGAGTGCAAATTCTTTTCCAGATGTTGGGGTCATTCTCATGTCAGGGTGTGGAGCTCAGCTGCCCGGGTGCCGTGGGGCGGGATACTGCGCAGAGACGTTCTGGAAAGCAGCCAGGGACCTACCTGAAGTTTCCACCGGGCAGAAGTTCCCCAAATAAAACAAATATGGGGCTTCTCCAGAAGGTGAGGCCCCACCTCTCTGGCTGGGGGTCAGGCCACCTTGCCATCCCTCAAAATGTCCTCCCTCTCCTCCCCATCCTTCTTGCCCCCGACCCTTGGGAAAACCTGGGGTCCTGTGGCGGGATTTGGGTGCCACAGGAAAAGCTTGTGCTTCTGACCCCCCTAATTTCCTGCTTGGTTTCCAAGTGAGGAATTCTGGGAGGCACAGCAGCCCCCCAACCCTTGCAAGCTCCAAGCCGTGTTCCTTCTGGACCCCGAGGAGAGACTCGCTTCCCACTGGCTGCCCTCTCTCCAGTCCGTGGGGCAGGGACAATCGTGGGATCTGAAACCCCACCTCCTTCTTTCCTGGCACCCCCTTCAAAATGCTGAGAAGAGAGACGCGGGGGGGGGGGGTGTTTCAGCCCTGACTCTAAGCCAGCGTTTCTCGACTTCGGCAGCCTGAAGAGGTGGTAGACTTCAACTCCCAGAATTCCCCAGCCAGCAGGCATGAATTCTGTAAATCTATTTATTTTATTAAATATACCCATCACCCATCCTGCCAAGAGGCAACTCTTAGAGTGGAAGTGGGGAATTCTGGGAGTTGAAGTCCTCCCATCTTAGCTGGCTGGAGAATTCTGGGAAGTCCACACCTCTTCAACTCCCCGAGGTTGAGAAACATCACTCAGCCAATGTCCGGCGGTCACCACGCAGGCCTCTGAGCCTCCCCGTCCTCCGGAGACCCCTCTCAAGGGTCAGGATAGCCAGGGGCCAATTGGGGGCCCTGCCCAGACCTCCATCCCCCTGCTTTGAGGCTTGCACAGGGGGTGGGTGGGTGGGTGGGAAGGAGGGTCAGAGGGCAGAGGGGGTCAGGGCAATACTGACGCTGCAGCTGCCTCCATTCCTGCAGGGGCTGCTGTCGCATTCGTTGACCTCCACCTCGCAGCTGGTGCCCACAAAGCCCGGCGGGCAGGAGCAGGTGTAGCTCCCTTGGCCCGTGTTGGTGCAGGTGGCCCCGTTCTGGCACGGGTGGTGGTTGGTGCAGTAGTTGAGGTCCTGGTTGCAGAAGAGACCCCCCCAGCCCTCCTGGCAGTTGCACTGCCAGGGCTGCAGGCAGGTGCCATGCAGGCAGCCGGGGTAGCGGACGCATTCGTCGCAGGAGGGGCCCTGCCAGCCGATGCGGCACTTGCACTCGCCGGGCGTCTCACAGTAGCCGTGGGTGCGGCTGCACTCGGCCAGGCAGATGGCTGCAAGGGAGGGAGGAAAGAAGGAAGTGAGCGGGGGGGACATTAGAGGGGGGCAGAGAGAGAGAGAGTGAGAGAGGCCAGTGTTGCTTTTCCTGCTGGGGAGGCAGCCATTGTGCCAATCTTGGGCACTGCTACCCAGCTCCAACAACATTTGGAGACTGCAATCCAGGGTTTGCTTGTGTTTCCTGCCAAACACAGGGAGAAGGGAACGGTCCTATTTTGGGGGGACCCTGTCTTCAAGGGGTCTTTTCTGGGCTAAAATCTGGCGTGTCTTCAGGCAGCGATGGCCAAAACGTGGCAAATTTAAAGACCTGCTGGCTGAGGAATTCTGGGAGTTGAAGTCCACAAGTCTTAAACTTGCCAAGTGCGGAGACCCCTGGTCTAAGGACTCTATTGGGCCTGGGGGCTTTAACTCAGGGTCCAAACTGGGGGCAGGCCAGGAAGCTGAAGCCCCTGGACCAGTGGGCTGCCCCTTCCTCGCAGGCGCCCCCTCCCAGCTACTCACGTTCTGAGCAATAGTCGCCCTGCCATCCCGCCAGGCAGATGCGTCGGCCCAGCTCGTCACAGGCGTAGTGGCCGAACGGGTCGTCCCGGGGCCGACAGTAATCAGAGCAGCTCTCCCCGTAGTAGTGCTCGTCGCAGGTGACGTGGTAGGAGTAGCGCAGCTCGCTCTGATCCCCCAGCTGCACGTCTTGAGACCACTCCTCACTCACCGCCAGGCGCCGTCGAGTCGCCAACCGGCTGATCAGCCTCTGCGCATCTTCTGGGCAAAGAAAGACAGGAGGGTCCGCAGACCCTTAGAAAGGCAGCTAGAGACCCCACTGGAAAGTAGCTAACAGCCTCTAAACCAGGGGTCTTCAAACTTGGCCCTTTGATGACCCCTGCTCTAAACTAATGTTTCCCAACCACTGCAACTTTAAGATCCGTGGACTACAACTCCTACAGTTCCCCAGCCACCTTTGGAAATGTTCATTTCAAAAACTTGCTAGGAACAGAAAAAGCTGTTTTTATACCCACAATTTAGTTCCCCTTCCAACAACCTTTTTTGCAACTCGCCTTGGCGGCAGTCACGCCCGTTTGATCACAAAGACTGAGTGTGAAAGACCCACAAAGGGGAGGGGGCGGGTCCGGCTTACCTGTGGATGGCTCTCCTGATTCAGCCCTCCAGGATTCAATAATAAGGGAAAAAGTGCCCTGAAAAGAAGGAAAGAAAAGAAAAGAAAAATTAGAAAATCCTGAAAGGAGGAAAGAGACGAGTCACAACAATTCAGACGTGTTGACAAGGGTTCTGCAATGACGAGTCAAAATGCTGCCTTTTAACAGAATAACAGCGTCAGGAGGGACCATGGAGGTCTTCTAGTCCAACCCCCTGCTCAAGCAGGAGACCCTCTCCATTTCAGACAAAGGGCTGTCCAATCTCTTCTTAAAGCCTCCGATGAGGGAGCATCCACAGCTTCTTGTGGCAAGCTGTTCCACTAGTTAATTGTCCTCACTGTCAGGAAGTTCCTCCTTAGTTCCAGGTTGTTTCTTTCCTTGATGAGTTTCCATCTGTTGCTTCTTGTCCTGCCTTCTTCAGGGGCTTTGGAGAAGAGGTCGACCCCCCCCTCTTCTCTATGACAGCCCCTCAAAAATTGAAGTCCACAAGTCTTAAGGTTGCCAAAGGTGGACAACTGGGAAGTAACCACACAAAGTTGCACTCTACACAAGATTGAGTGGAGACATGTACTTTGTGGCATGTCCCACTAGGGGGCAGCACCTCACCACCTTCACCGAAAGGTAAACCGAGTCAGACCGAGTAACTATCAAGATGGGGGGACCACTAAAAGACACATCCCAGTCAAGACTTAATGGAAGTTTTTCTCAACAAGCCATTAAGATTAAGATTTGCCACTCAAGACACGGCAAGCCACTCTTGGCCACTCTTGGCACACGGCAAAGAAAACTCAGTGTCCAAGTCCCCCAAAGTTGCCAGAAGCCTGGAAGGAGAGGGTGTCAATGGCTAGCTGGGAAACGGAGGATTTGCACAAATCCAGTGTTAGACAAGTGAAAACCGCCACACTGTGAAGACCCCCCTCTAAACAAAGGAATCAGCAGCTTCCAAGAGTGCACAGAACCACACACACACACACACACACACTCATTCCACAGCAAAACCAACCTTGGCACTTTCGATGCCTAAATATTCTCTTGTCAATTTCCTCTCTCCCCCCACCCCGAACCTTCTTTTCCAGCGGCTGAAAGGTGAGGTCAAAAAAGGAAGCAGAGGAGTTTATTTATTTATACTCTGGCCTTTGTTATTTTTTACAAAATAACTCAAGGTGGCAAACAGCTCTTAACTTCCTCCTCCTCCTCCTCTTCCCACAACAACAACCCTGCCAGGTGATCGGGGTGAGAGGGAGGGATTGGCCCAAAGTCACCCAGCTTTCTTGCCTAAGGCGGGACTAGAACTCCCAGTCTCCTGGTGATGGGTGCGAAGTCACCCAGCTGGCTTTCATGTCTAAGGCGGGACTAGAACTCCCAGCCTCCTGGTGATTGGCCCTAAGTCACCCAGCCGGCTTTTTTATCTAAGGCTTCAGGGCAGAACAGGGAAGTTGAAATGTTAGCCCATCCCAAATGAGCATTTGGAAAACACCCCCCCCCAAATTATGCTATGAGGTACGGGCAGGGCCTATGACCCCCCAAGCTTTGGAAGAAGACAATTAAGAAATATGCTGACTTTTCCAAACAGTGGGAAGACCCACCTCCCATCTCGCCTTCCCTTCTTCCAACTTTTGCCTTGCACATAGAAGTACGCACGATCCACACAATCCAAGCCAGGAAAACACCCCAAACCGGAGGACAATCACCCGCACATGAGAAGCGATAGGAACCACACGGAAGCAAGGAAACGGGAGCAGGAAAGAAGGACAGATTGGGGGGGGCAACACAGTCCCAGATCCAGAGTCCTTGGATACGTGACGAGCAGCACATAAATTTCATAATAAATAAATAAATAAATGAAACACCCTGGGGTTCCACACTTGCTGCAGGAGACACAAAAGAAGACAAGCCCGAATCTGGGGGGGGGGGGAGAGACGGCGGAAGGGGTCTCTCACCGGCCACTTGAAGTGGAAAGGGACACGGATGAGTCCGCTGGCAGCCACGGCATGACGGTCCGCAGGGACGATGTTGCTCAGGGCTGCCCCAAAGGTGCAGGGGGGCTCCGGGGAGACCACGGCCTGGGCGTGTTTGAGGCAGACCCGGAAGAAGAGGTGGCAGGGCTGAGCCCCCCGGCAGAATTTCTGGGGGTTGCTGGTGGTGAAGGAATGCACCTGGAGTTCAAAGACCCCCGCCGGTTCAGCCTGTTTGGGGAGAAAAGGAAATGGAAGCATTTTAGCTACGCCTGGTTATCCTTCCTCCATCGGTCATCCTTCTCTCCGTCCACGGGGCAACCCAACAGAGGGCAAAGGCATGCCCCTGTGGGAAGACCAGTGGGGGGATTCAGCCAGTTCGCACCACTTCGGCAGAACCGGTAGCTAATTTTTTTGTTGGCCAGGCCCAGAATGGACCTCCGGAAACGGCATCCACATGTTCACATATTTGAATCCCTCCACTGGGGCAGACGCTAAACCATCAAACTTTCTTTGCAGCCACCAAACCAGCATTCCCAGCTCTCACCACATTAAAGAGCCCAAACCTACAATCCAGGTTTAAAGAGTCCAGTTTAACTGGACACCAGCTAGGCAGAAAGTAAGTAAGTAATTAGGAAACTAAGTAAGTAAGTAAATAAATAGCTCAACAAACAAATGGTAGAGTGTTCTTGTTCAGGGGGCTGCAGTTCCTCACCGCCCCAAGCGGGCCCCAGAAATTCTGCAGCAAAATGAGCTGTTTTAAATCAAACATTTCAGCCAGAAGCAAAAAAGGAAGAACTTTGGTTCCAGCAACAGTCTTTGGGTTGAGTTGGGGCAGCTATAGGAACAGAAATCGAATAACTAAATAAAAATAAAAATAACCAGGATTAATCCAACTCTACAATCAGGCTTCCCGGAGTCTCCTCTGATTTTTAGAACATAAAATGTAGTATCCCAGGGATGCAGGGGACCTCAGAGGTATTCTAGACCAACCCTCTGACCAAGCTGGGACTCTTCATCCCATCCTGGTCAAATGGCTGTCTAATCCTTAATCTTTTTGGTAGATTTCTCCAGCAGATTTTCTGTTTGATTGACAGGTTGCAGAGTTTGCAGGAGGAAGGGAAGGAGACTGGCTGTTTGCAAGGGCTGGGGGGGGGGAATAAGGGCCACAATTCTGTGCTGGGGGAGCATGATGAGGACCCTCACCCCCCTCCAAACAGGCCCCTTTCCGGGTTGCTCTGCCTTGCTGGCTTTAACTTTGAGCCGGGTGATGCCAACGGAAGGAAACGAAGCCTGAGCTGGAAACTGCCCAAAATTTTCCAAGCTTTGACAAAAAGTGTGAAGTTTAGCTTATCAAAAGGGGGGGGGGGAGGCCAGGCCACCTGCGGCAGCAAGGTTAAAAAAAGAGAACAGCTGCAAATGCCCAGGTGCCAGCGGAGGCCAGGACCCCCAGCTACTCAATGCAGGAGAGGAGGGCTCCCTCCGTGGGGGGTGCTGGAGAAAACAGCAAAAGGGGGTGCCGGCCCTGCAAGGTAGGCTGGGTCAGGACACCCACCCTGCGGGGGTTGCAGGCCTGGTACTTTATATCCCTGCAGGATGCATTCAATCGCTCTCATAGCTTCCCTCCCTCCCTCCCAAGACTTTGTAGTGTTTCCTCCAAGTCTTTTTTCCCCTGTAAATCACTCGTTCTTTTCTTCCTTTCCTTCCTTCCTTCCTTCCTCTCGCTTTCTCTCCCCCCCCCCTTTCTTTTTCTTTCTTCCTCTTTCACACCTTCTCAGGATCCGCTCTAATATCCCCGGCAGCAGCGCCTGGAGACTTCCAACCGACAGTCCCGGCAGGGCGACCCCCCCTGGCACCCGAGACCCCCCCCCCCCGCCCAAGAAGCAGCAGCTCCAAAGATGCCCCCCTCCCTCCCTCCCTCCCTCGCTCCTTC
>NW_015387439.1:764172-780110 GCF_001527695.2 Protobothrops mucrosquamatus
CGCTCGCTCCGGAGCGCCGCATGCCAAGAGGGAGCGCGGGGGCTCCGACGGCGAAAGCGCCCGCGGGACGGAGGGTTCGTCGGGGCGCAGCGGTGGAACCAGCCCGCGCCGCTCCTGGAGGCGCGCCTCGGGCTTGCGACCGCCAGACGGACTTTGCCCGCTCGGCGCATCCCGACGGAGGATCGCGGGCCGCGCAGCGCACTTACCGGCGGGGCGCCGAGCAGCAGCAGGAGCAGCAGCAGGAGGGGGGCGGCGGCGGCGGCGGCGGCGGCGAGGCGGAGAGCCATCAAGCTGCCTGCGGGGGCCGGAGCAATCCTGGGCGCGATCCTAAGAGGCGCGGCGAAGGCGGAGAGGCGGCCGCGGGACGGGAGCGGCGCAGAGCGGAGGGTCGGAGTGGCGGAGGGCGACCCCGGCCGGCCTTTTATCTGCCGGACGCCGCGACCACGCCCCCCGCGCCCCTCCCCGCCCCTGGCCACGCCCACGCCCCGCCCTCGGGCTGCTGCCCGGCTTTGCGGGGGGAGAAGGGCGCGGGGTCCCCCTCTGGCTCGAAGCCCCCCCCCCGCTTGGTTTCCGCCTCTGCCGCTCCTGGTAGGCAGCGACCCAACCGGTGGAGCCTTCCGAGGAAAGCCGCACCTGCCGAACTCCCGGCAGCCGTCAGGTCTGGCTTGGGAAGAGTCCCTGCGCCCGAAAGGCCCCGCGCCTCTTCCTCCCTTGACAGCCGCCCCGTTGCAGGGGGGGCCGCGGCTGCAGAAGAGCGAAAGGCGCCCCCAAACTGACGTGGGTTTCTTGGGGGGGGCAGAGGAGCTCGTTTTCAACTCCAGCCAACAATCCCTGAAAGGTTTCGGGGGGGTCTGCTCTGCCCTCTGGCCACAAGTCCAGGGCACCCCATGGCTGCCCCCCCTGCAAAGTGGGGGGTCTGCTTCACGCCCCCCCCCCGTGTGTTGAACCCGCAGCCTTGTGTGCAAATGGCTTGTGGGGCTCAGCGGGCGCGAATCCCAGAACCAGAGCAAATTCGCTCTTGAGGCCGGGCAAGTGGGTCCCTTCCGGGCAAAGCCAGTTTGCCTGTATTGCAACCCGCAGCGACCTGACAAAGACCCCCGTCCAAGCCCTGAAAGAGCTGAGGGGGGGGGGTCAGCCGGGAGGGGCACCGACTGCCCGGTTGTCTTCCCTTGAAAGGGCTGGGGGAGGGGCGGCAGCAGGGACGCATCAGCTGTATGCTAATAGCAACACCTGCCCCCCCTCCGGAGTCTTTCTTCCCCCCCCCTTTGCCAGCCATGGACTTGTTGAAATTGAGGGGGGGGGCTGATGCAGTCGGCTGCGTTCAAAGCAATGCGGTTCTCCACCAAATTAATTTGGTTAACCCCGTCCATAACTGTAAAATAGGATTTATGACGTGCTGATGGCTTCGACTTTAAACCCCCCCCCCAGCGTCTCTTTCCTGCTGCAAAGGACTGAGTCCCTACAGGGAGTCCTCGACTTACGACCACAATGGAGCCCATAATACCTGCTGTCAGGTGAATTTTGCCCCGTTTTACGGCCTCGCTTGCCCCACTTGTTAAGTGAATCGCTGCAGCTGCTAAGTTAGCAACACAATTGTTAGGTGAGTACGGCCTCCCCCTATTGACTTTGCTGGTGAGAAGGTCGCAAAAGGGGAATCACGTGACCCTGGGACGCTGCGACCGTCATAAATATGAGTCAGTCGTCAAGCGTCTGAATGTTGATCACGTGACTGTGGGGATGCTGCAACGGCCGTAAGCGTGAAAAATGGTGGTAAGTCCCTTTTTTCGGTACCGCTGTAATTTTGAACGGTCTCTAAACAGACCGTTGTAAATTGAGGACACCTCTGGAAGGCTGATGTTCACATTAATCAAGGAACGGAAAGCAAGCTAGCTTGGCAAATGGAGTCCCTCCCATTAATTAATGGCACGCGATGAATCCCAATTGAAAATTGCGGGAGACGCTCAAAATCCATTCAAGATCACAACGTGCCAGCCGGCCGTAATGATTGTTGGCATCTCGTGATGAATAAATTGTCATCGTTGACTTTTCCTGTGAAAATAAATAAATATAAAT
Organism: Protobothrops mucrosquamatus; assembly: GCF_001527695.2. NCBI lineage: Eukaryota > Metazoa > Chordata > Lepidosauria > Squamata > Viperidae > Protobothrops > Protobothrops mucrosquamatus. The sequence continues at coordinate 766,246 of NW_015387439.1, forward strand.
TAAAAATAAATAAATCACGAAAGGTATGCATTTATTTTGTTTATGCCCAGCCTTCCTACCAGGGCAAAAGGTAAAAGTAAGAGGAGAATAGGAAAAACTACACACGCCCTCAGAAAGGAGGAGGAGGAGGAGGAGGAGGAGGAGGAAACGCCAATGTAAAGAAGGGACTTTTTATCATTTATGGTGGACAAGCGAAGAAATATCGGAGCAGGAGTCATATTTTCATACAGAAGAGTCTTAAAGTGAATACAAAGATCAAATCAGAAACGTTTCTTTGGGGTTTAATGGAAAAAGAGGAGGAGCAGAAGGAGGAGGAAGATGATAGAGGAGGAAGAGGAAGCAAAAGAAAGGAGGAGATGGAGGAAGAAGAGGAAGGAGGAGGACTGTGGGGTCCTTGGAGCCCCTCTGAGCTTGGTGGTTTCCTCACAGACGTTTCATGACCCAACTAGGTAACATGATCAGTGCTAGAAAGGAGACAAACCAGACAACAATCTCCCTCCCTCCTAGCACGGATGCTGTAACCTAGTTGGGTCAGTGGGGAAACAGGTCCAGGAGATTTAAATTCTGCCTCAAAAGGGGTGGAGGAAGATCTGGTGACCTCCACGGATGCTTTGGTTTCAGCCGCTGCATGGCTGGACCTCAAACTTTTCTCTGAGCAAAGGCCCCTCACCAGTTTGACCAGCAGTCTGAAAAGCCAGACTGGGCTCTCCCCACCGTAGGAAGCCCTGCGCAGCTGCTTATCTTCTTCCACGCTGGTCTCCTTCCTTCTCGCCGTCTCTGTGCAGGGGGAGGGGGGGGCCTTAGCAAAGTCAGGTCTCCCCGTCCGGCCGCAGTGCAGAAAAGGAGCCCAAGAAGAAAGCGGCTTCTGCAGAAGGGATTATTTCCTGCTAAATAGGATCAGCAGTGAGTTAAACCGGGAGCAGAACCAATCCACAAGTCTCTCGACCGACCGTGATCTGAACCCCATCATCTTGAGGACCAGAAACTTAAACAGGAAGGACAATCGCTCCCAAGTGAAGGAAAGATCTCCACAGCTCTTATAAATACAGGACTGGGGTGTCCGTTTCATCTCCTTTTTGTGAGGGGGGTTGAACACTTGAGCCTAGAACAGAACCAAGTCTGTGGACCTCGCTCCGAGTCCCGTCATCTTGAGGACCAGAAACTTAAAAAAAGGAAAGACGATCATCCCCAAACGAAGGACATGTCAGGGACTTCCAGACCTCTTTTGGCCGGCACCTTCCCTTGAAGGAACTCACTCAGCCATGCTCCAAAGGTCAGGGATTTCCCGCCCTGCCCCCCAGAAGGCCTTAATGCTTTTCCCAGGACAGGCCCGCTGTCTCCCCCCTCTCCGATGCATTTGCCAGACGGAGGTGTCAGAAGCAACAGGAAAGGTGTCAGAGGAGCTGGGAGGGAAGGGGGGGGTGAACTCAAATTCCTGCCATGTGCCTGCAGAGTGTGAAATGCTCAGGGTGGGGGGGGGAGGAGGAGACACACTCACACGTTCACACCTGGACACTTGGTGGGGAGAAGGAGGCTCCCCCACAGGCTCAGAGGAAAAACACACCTGTTTCCCAGGCAAGGACAGAAGCCCCTCCAAGAAGAGATGAAAAGGGGGGGGGGACAAGATCCCAGGCTCTGTTGAGTCCAAGGAAAGCTAATAGCTTGGGCTGCTTTTCCCAAAGGGGTGGGGGCGCCGAGCAAGGAGGCAGGGGAAATTGTGGGGGGGGGGGGGAAGATGCAGTCGAGAGAACCGCCAGGTAGGAGGCAGCTGAGCCCCCAGCAGGAAAAGGGATCTGGCAAATTCAGGTAACCCTCGACTGACAACCGTTCATTTAGTGACTGAAGTTATAACGGCACTGAAAAAAAAGCGATTTATGATGTTTTTTGGGGGCTCAGTTAAGGTCGTAAGTCCAGGTCTGCTTGTATCTCAGAAGGGACCCCCCCCCTAATTTCTTGAGCTGTATAGGAAGGGGGGGGCGGGCGGAGAAATGCACTCGCAAGATTTCCATGACACTCAAGAGGAATCGGGCGCACCGTGTCGCGTTTCCCATCTGGTCCCCCTCGTAAGGCTGACCGACCGGCTGGCCGCCGATCCAGCTATCCGTGCTGGGCTGATCTGCCCTGCTTAGCGTCAGCAAGACCGGCGTCGCTCTCCCGGGAGAGCAGCCAAGCCGCTTTCAATGGGCCCATTGATGCCAGGGCCGGGCTCCCTTCCGCCGCCGCGCCAGGCTGTAAACAAGCATTAGTCTTGCATTAGGCGCTGGGCATGTCAAAATATTGGCACTGCCAGCGCAGGAGGACGAGGGGCAATTAAAGGCCGACAAAAAAAAAGGGCTCTTTTTCCTGGGGGACGAGGAGAAGCAGAAAGCTGCCATCTTTAAAAGGGTCTCTGTTTGACAACAAACGAACGGAGCGGATCAAGGAGGGCCTGGCAGCTTTCGTTGGGTTGGCTGGCCCTGTGAGTGACACACTTCGCAAGCGGCACCACAGAGCAGCCAAGAAGTGGTCTCCTCTCTTCTTCCTCCTCCTCCTCCTCCTCCCAATCCTCCTTCTACTCTTCCTCCTCCTGCTTCTCCCAATCCTCCTCCTGCTGCTCCTCTCTGCAAACTACCTCCTCTTCTAGCACTGATGATACTGCCTACCTGGGTCATGAAATGTCTGCCAGAAAACCACCCAGACTCGGAAAGCACCAAGGACCCCGACATCTGGACTGTCCCCATTTGGGGAGCATATTCCCCTCTCCCACACTGCAGCAATGTTCTGCCCCCCCCCAAAGAGATCAGGGCTGCCACAGCGTGGCATGAAATGCTGAAGAATTCTCTTGGGGGCAACTTTCCAACTCTCCCCCCCCAGCCCTTCTTCCAAGGGATGTCAGCAAGGGAGAATTTACAGCTCCTCCTTTTTGGCTTCTGGGTTCTCTGAAATGAGCCCTGAAGGGTCCCAAGGAAGGGGAGGGGGCAGCAGGGGGACACAACTGTGAAAACAATCAGGACCCCTAGGTGTGTAACCTCAGGAGAGGGATAAAGCGGTCCTTTGCTCTGCCTACCCTTGGGCCGAGTTGGAGGGGCAGGGATGTGGGCTGGTGAGGGTTGGGGTCTCTAGAGAAGGCCCTGGACCCTCCACCAGCTTTCCTTAGCCGGGCACCAGCAAGGCATCCCAGTTTGGAAGTGGCCCTTGTGGTCCTGGGGAGGGTCAGGAAGGAGAAAAGGGTCCCTTCCCTTCAGGAATCTGCAGATTCCCAGCCTCAGAGGGGCTTTCCCAAAAGGCAGTAACTGGACTTTGTTTTTTCCTTGAAGACCTTTCCCTTCTCATCCAAGGAGCTTCTTCAGTTCTGACTGAATGTCCTAATTCATTCATTCAGAGGATATTAAGAAAGAAACGCGGATTTTTGACCTAGCACGATCTATTTATAACTTTTGGGATGATCTGGGATAGTTAAGATGCCCTGGTTAAATTTTCTATGAGCGGGTTAGATTTGAATAACAGTTTGTTAACAAGGGAACTTTAATGTTGTTCATGTTTTACTATTATTTTTTTCCTGTTTACTACTTTGTCACTAATACGACACATAGAAGACAGGTTGACAAATGGTTAATAGGGTTAGTAGTTTAAAAATTCTGGGAGGGCATGTTTTGCAAGGGGTGGGAACTAATGTAGTAATATATTAATCAGTATTCAACTGGAGGGGATAAGATGTGTACAATGTATTGGTTTTTTTGATGCACCTTTTTTTAATGTTCTGACCGTTTTGTGTTTTTTTCTTTTTATGTCTTCTTGCGTTTTTATTTGGTTTTGTATTTTGTATTTTAACCCTGTTCTAATAATAATAATAATAATAATAATAATAATAATAATAATAATAATAATAATAATAATAATAATAATAGAACTGAAGAAGCTTCTTGGAGAAGTGAAACGTCTTGAAAAAGCGCAGATTCGGAGCAGGTTGTGGGGCAAGGAGTAAAAGGATGGAGGCAATCAAATATATTCACAGGATCACCTTACTGATCGATTCCATCTGGATCTGCCCAGTAACCAGAAAGTCAGAATGCTCCATGGTTCTCTGAATCCTCCAGCCCCCTCCACGTTCAGGCCTTCTACCCCCTCCCCCTCTTGTCTTCCAAGAAGGCAAGGGGGATGTGTGTGTGTGTGGGGGGGCAAGGAGCAACGGAGGAGGAGGAGGAGGAGGAGAGGGCGGGCACAGACTCCCTCCGCTGCCAATGAATAGGAGGAAATGCTGGGTGTTTTGTCTCCAGCTTGTCTGCCAAGCCCAGCTTGGACTTGGGGAAGGGATGGCTGAGGCCCCTCAGAAGAAGCCAGCCGGCCCCCTCCCCATTATTTTAGAAAATGCAGAGCCACTAGGAGTACAAGGCTGGAAATGATTGACCCAGACAATCTTGTGCCCCCGGTCTTTCCGGCAATTGAACGGCTGGGGAACAAAAACCGCTTCTTGGGTCCAACAGGTTGAGTTACCTTTCTGACCTGCGATACACCACACGATACGACACCACAACACGATACGACACGTCACCCTTCCTGGGCCTTGACGGGCAGCTCGGCCTCTGGCTTGTGCGAAGGAAAAGGCCGAACGGCCGGCTGTCCTTGTGCTGCTGCTTTTTCAGGGACTTTACCCACCGAGGCCGGCCTTTTCATTGCTGAGCAAGGTGTGTGGGGGGGTGTTCAATGAATCGCACCTGATTTTGCAACGGTTGTTAAGCGAAATCACTGAAATCAGCTTTGGTGCTTTCTGTGGGATGTGGGGCGTGCGTCCCTCAAGCTGGTCGAGCAAAAGATCTAGGCGACTCCACCGATCTTGGATGCTCCAGAGACCAGGATCTCGTAGATCTGTCCTAATTCTTGAGGGCCAGCTGGGTGTTCCTAGTAGATCACGCAAGGAAGCAACCACAGCTGAACCAGAGGCCGGAGGTTCCACTGAGGCCCTGCAGTGGCTCAGACTGCCCTGCGCATGGAATCGAAGGGTGGATGGGGAACTTAAGAGAAGACCCTGCCTAGGATAGGGATGCCCCACACTCCGGCATCCCCCAAGTGGTTCTGCTCGAAGGGCATTCCCACCGGCTTTAGGACGCCTGCCCAGCATCCTGCCGATGCAGCAGCACCAGGTTCCTCGGAGCTTTGCTGTTGGTCCTTTTGCAAAAGGCGACCTTTGCAGCAGAAAGGGGAGCAGCCCCTCACCCCGCCATCTCCTCTCCTTGTTCTCAAGCTTCTCCTCCTCCTCCTCCTCTTCCCGGAGTGGAGGGGAAGGGTGAGGTAACGTCAAAAGGTCCAGGAAGTGGATCTATTATCCAGGCCAAACAGGAAGCAATGAGACTAGCCTTGGCAACCTTGGGATTTACTTGTTTATTTGAAGGGGGGAGGGAGAGTTGGTGGAGGAGGAGGAGGAGGAGGAGGAGGAGGAGAGGAAGCAGGAAAAGGGGAGGGAGGAGGCGGAGGAGAGGAAGGAGAAAAAGGGAGAAAAAAGAGGAGAAAAGAGAAGAAAAAAGGAGGGAAAGGAGAAAAAAGAAGAGGAGAGGAAGCAGGAAAAAGGGGGAGGAGAGGAAGGGAAAAAAAGAAGAGAGAAGAAAAAAGGAAGAAAAGGAGGGGAAGGAGGAGAAAAAAAGGAGAAGAGGAGGGGAGGAGACTCCCCTTGGAGGATCCAGTATACATGAGCAGCCTCCCCACCTCCAGACCTACTCAATTATCAACCTCCCCCGCCCCACCTTATTTCCGGGGCTAAGAAGCCTCCGTCTGGCTGCCACGTCTTGATGGCTCCCCAGCTCCATCTAGGTGGCTCCCGGCACCTGCAGCCCCCGCCGTGGCTTCCTCCTCCCTCGTCTCCTCCCGGCTGCCACGGCCCCAAAAAGCCTTTCCTGCGAGGTCTGCAGGTCTTTGCCAAGAATGCCGCGGTGCCCCGATTCTGGGTCCCTGCGGTAGTCGCTGTGCCAGGGGAGAAGCCCCCCAGGTCCCCCTCCTCCCGCATCACCTTCTGGCGATCGTTGCACCTGGAAAGGGAAACCGGAGGTCTCCTTTTCTCCGTCTGGGCCTGGAATGGCCCGGTCAAGGAAAAAATAAAGGGATTTTCCATCGGCCTCGGTGACTAGGAGAGGAGCAGAGCGGCCTAGCCTGGCAACGAGGCAGCTAGCCAGGAGGCATCTTCTGACCTGATGGCCTTCCAGGTTTCTGCCCAGCTTGTGTCCTAAGCCAGGGCTTTTTCAAAGTTGGCAACTTTAAGAGGGGTGGACTTCAATTCCCAGAACAGCTGGCTGGGGAATTCTGGGAGTCGAAGTCCACGTGTGTTAAAGTGGCCAAAATTGAGAAACGCTGTGGATTGCTGGCTTCCAGGCGTCAAATTTGGTGGCTCCCGTACCTTCTGCAGGCACGCAGCCCACCCACCCACTTAGAAGCAAGCACCCCCTTCCTCTTAGCCCAGGGCATCCAGCCACTTTTACAACCCCCCCCCCTCCCTCTCAATGTTCCTTCCCCAAACTTTTCACCCTCATCACCCCCTTATTCATCACATGCGCGGACCACCCCCTTTCTCCTGCCCCCAAAGACCACTGCCAGCAAGGAGGGGAAGAAGCCGGGATGTTTCTTCGCTAGCAGGGGAGACCAGCATGGGCTGGTCAACCCTGCTCCCCTCCTTCTGGACCCCTTTGCCCCCCCCCCGGTTCCCTTCTCTTACCTGCCCCCTTCAGAACAGGGGTCTCCAAACGTGGCCCCTTTTTAAGACTTGTGGACTTCAACAAATCTTAAAATGGCCACATTTGGGGGAGGGGGCTGCTTTAATGTGGAGAGAAGAAACCCTTTTGACTGTAAAAACTGTAAAACAATTCTGCAATGTTTATGCATCAGAAACAAAGCACCTTCGGAGGGCTGGAATTCTCCCCCCCCCAGAGCACATTCCAGCTGGATTTCTTTCCTGTTTACAGCTAGTCTGCTTCAAGACAAAGGCCTGCAGCTGATTTTTCAGTGGGGAGAGATCAGGGTGGGGGTGTGTGGGGGGGAGGCTGGGCTGATGTAGGGAACAGCCTAATTAAGGCACCACCAAGAAGAAAACCACACTCCCACCCACACTGACAGGACAAGCCACTCATGCACAAATAGAGAGCAACCCCCCTCCCTTCTAGCGCTGATGATGTTACCTAGTTGGGTAGTGAAACGTCTGCAAGAAAGCAACCCCCCCCCAGTCTTCCTCCTCCTCCTCCTCTCCACATACCCGCTCTCTTTTAGAACTGATGAGGTTACCTAGCTGGGTCACAAAACGTCTATAAGAACACCAAGCTCAGAGAGGCCCAAGGACCCCACAGTCCTCCTCCTCTCCCTCCTCTCCACATACCCGCTCTCTTCTAGCACTGATGATGCTACCTCCTTGGGTCATAAAACGTCCGTGAGAAAACCCTCCAGCTGAGAGAGCACCAAGGGTCCCACAAACGACGGACAGAGCAGAAGCCGCTCTTAGAAAGATGGCCATTTAATCTGAAGACACCCAACATTCCTCTCCGTTCACCCCAGCAGGCTGACCCACAGCACTGTCGGTCGCCCGATGGGAACATGATAACAAGGGGCGAGAGCCCGCTGGACAGACCGTCTTCTCCTTCTGGAGTTTTGCCTCCTTTTCGTGCTGCCGCAGTCGGGATCCGTTCCCAGGCGGGGGGGGGGAGAGCTCGGCTCCCCGGCCCTCCCGGAGCCTCATCCTGCAGCAGTCCCCTTCCGAGGGCAGAGGAGAGGCTCACTCTCACCCCACAAAGTCTCGGTCTAAAGAAACGATGCCGCGGTGGGAGGAGACGGCGAGGGCAAGTGGCGGCAGGTTGCAGCCCACGATCCGCGTCGAGGTTGGGCCGAAGCCTCTGCCCCTCCTGCTGCAGCCTCCCCTCCCCAGAGGCCGGGGTCCGAGGGGCAGGAACAGCCGAGAAGTCCATTCGTGGGCCTGAGGGGGGCCAGGGTCACTGCTGCTTGGAGCGAGGCCACAGCCGGCTGGCCAGCGAGCCCAGGAAGAGCTGCTGCTTCTTGTGCTGGGTCAGGTCGGAGAGACGCTGCTGTTCTTCCTGGGGAGGGGCAAGGACACCGGCACTGCCGTCACCCCGCCCTGCAGACCCCTCCTCAGCCCACCCAGGGGTCTCTGTCCCCAGCCAGAGGGGTTCAACCAGAGGTGTCCAACCGTGTCCACTTTAAGAGCTGTGGACTTCAACTCCCAGAATTCCCCAGCCAGCACGAGACAGGTAGCCCTCGGCTTTACCACCGTTCTTTTAGTGACTGAACTGTGGTCGTAAGCCGAGGACTGCCGGCAGTTCCCTCCCGATTCTCACCTGCTCCAGCTGGGACTGCCTGCGTTTGAAAGCCTCCAGCGGATCTTCCTCCAGGGAATAGTTTTCCAGCACGGAGCGAACGTCTTCCACTCCGCTCAGGGCAACGGCTGCAGGCGACAAGGGCCGCAGGTGAGGCCCAGCCCAAAGGCCGGGAAAAGCGACCAGGCCAGCAGCCCGGCTTCCTCCCTCCGAGGAGGCCTCGGGACCCCCGCAGGCACGGCCTGCCCGGGCACAAGCTTCCCTCCATCCCCGCCCTCTGCCACCTGCACCCGCCCGGCCAGACCTCCCTCTGGATCTGGGAAGGGAGATGCTCAGGGTGGCGGGGGAGGCTCTCCTCCTCGCCTGCCGGCTTCCGTGAAAGCGAGCCCTCTACTTGCTTCTTTAGAAAGGAGTTATCGTAATATCAAATAGAAGGGGAAACAGGGAAGGGGAAAGGGGGGGGGACAGAGGGGGGAAGAGAGGAGCTGGTGCAAGGGGAAAGGGAAGAGAAGAGTTCGTGTCTTGCCCCAGGCTCACTTTTGAGGAAAGCCGAGAGGTCGAAGAGGGTGCGGTCGTCGGAGTTCCCGTCCCACTTCTTGAGGGCCAGGCCGTTGAAGGGCTGCAGGTGGAAGGCCTCCTTCTTGCAGTCCACCACCACCACCTTGGCCGGGTCCCTGTTCAGGCAGGAGATGTCCTGGGGGGAGCCAGGAGACGGGCAGGTGAGAGGGCTGTCTGCTTGGGCTCCATCTCTCTCTCTCTCTCTCTCTCTCTCCATCCACCCACCCACCCACCCAATGAATCAATCTGTCTTCTGTCCGTCCACCCACCCACCCACCCACCCATCCAATCAATCAATCAATACGTTGTCTGTCCATCCGCCCATCCCACCTTCATGTTGTATCAACCAATCTTGGTAACTTTAAGATGGGTGGACTTCAACTCCCAGAATTACCCAGCCAGCAAAACTGATCTCTCTCTCTCTGTGTCTCTCTCTCTCTCTCTCTCTGTGTGTGTGTGTGTGTCTTCCTCCCTCCCTCCCTCTCCTCTATCTATATCTCTACTTTTAAAACTGCCCATCTCCTTCACTTCACACTCTGGGTGTTGTACAGGTAAAACATCAAAGCATATTTAAAGCAATTTAAAATGTAAAGGCAAGGATAAATTAAAACGAGTGTGAAAACTGACTAAAAGGCAGGGGGAGAGAGATTTTAGGGTGCTAGCCAGCTCCCCCCCCCCGCCGTGGACTCTCTGGGGCTCCTCCAGTGCTTGGCAAAAGTCCAGCTGGCTGAGCAAAGAAGGGGAGCCCTTCCCCTTCATTCCCTCATCCTTCCACCCTTTTTCCTCCTGCCTCGTTTTAAACAAGGACAATTCGGAGAAAGACGGCACTGTATTTTTCAGGTTGTGCCTCCTGGCTGTGCCGCCATTGAGGGTCTGGATGCAGCCACTAGGCTAAAATGACCTTTTTAAAATCCTAGTGACGGATGGGGAGAGGCCTATAACCGCTCAGGCATCAGTCTGAATGGAAAGGCCCACCGCGTGAGCTTAGAATAATGAAAACTGCCTCAACTGCTCAGAGAACTGCTCTTAAAGCAGCGACGACGAACTTTTTCCTGTACCAAATACTCCAAAGTCTCACGCTCTTAGAAGAAGAAGAAAAAAAAAAAAGATTACAGATTCCTCACAGGGAGAAGCAGTTGGAAAGTAGTCATTAAGTAGTTCAACAAACCAGTTTCCTGTTTTGTTGTCCCTTTTCATTCCCTTTGGTTGCCTGGCTGGATTAGAGCAGACTTGGCTTTTCAACCGATCGCTCCGGCTTCCAAATCTTTATTTTCAGTACAAGACAAAGTAATCTGAAGGAACTGGGCAGAAACCTTGCTTCCCCCCCCCACCCACCCCCCCGGTTAAAAATGCCTTCCTTCAATCTATGTTTAAATCGCCCGGCTGGCTTGTTCCTTTTGTAGTATTTATTGTTTTACCATAAAAGATAAAATCCAAAACTGAAAAACAAACAAAACGAAACAAAAACATACATTCGATACTAATGACAACAACAACAAAAAAACAGTGCACAAAAAAAGGGAGAAAAAGGTTAATTTAACATTTAATAGGTAGGATCCACTCTGATCCTGGCCGCTGAAAATTAAAAAAAGGAAAGAAAAAGCAGTTAAAAAGGCCGGCCGGCTTGTTTAAAGATTTTTTTTTTGTTTTTGTAAAGACCAGATACTTGAGCATTTGGGCTCAAGTTGAGTTTTGTCTCTTTTTTCTATCTTTAATGCAGCAGCAATTTTCTGCCAAAGAGTTGGGCTGCTTCTCCCAGGAAGAGAAAAACTTCTCCCCCCCCCAGCCCCACTCTGCTTACTTGGGAGTGGGGGGAAGAATCCAAACAATTAAGACAGGGAGAAGGCCCCCCACCAGCAGCAGATGGGAGGTGACGGGGAGGGGGGAGGCCGCGCAGAAGACAGACAGAAGGCAGCTCTGCCCCCCCCCCCCGTCCGAGGGAGCCCAGCTAAGCCATCCTGCCTCTATTGTGGCTGGCCGGCCCAGGGGACGCACCGGGTGCTGCAGCACGTGGCCTGGGCAGCTGCTATCTCAGACTGCGCCCGGCCGCCCGGCGCTCATCCAGACAGGCAACAGGCAGCCGAGTTCGAGGGAAACCCTGGGATGCCGAGAGTGGGCCACAGCAGTGGGAGGAGGGAGGACCCTTAGGGCAAACAGCCTGGGCCCTCGGGGAGGTTTGGGCCCTGCACTCTTTTCCTGGAGGAAGCCCCGCTGGAGTCCACGGAAGCGAACCCTCCCCTGGTGCATTTGGGAGACGGAGCATCTTGAGTTCCTAGCCAATCAGTTCGGACTAGTGGTTAAGGTGCCGGGCTAGAAAGTGGGAGATGGCGAGTTGTAATCCTGACTTAGGCATGAAAGCCGGCTGGGTGGCTTTGGGCCAATCACCAGGAGGCTGGGAGTTCTAGTCTCGCCTTAGGCATGAAAGCCATCTGGGTGACTTTGGGCCAATCACCAGGAGGCTGGGAGTTCTAGTCTCGCCTTAGGCATGAAAGCCAGCTGGGTGACTTTGGGCCAATCACCAGGAGGCTGGGAGTTCTAGTTCTAGTCCTTAGGCATNTCTTCTGTCCGTCCACCCACCCACCCACCCACCCATCCAATCAATCAATCAATACGTTGTCTGTCCATCCGCCCATCCCACCTTCATGTTGTATCAACCAATCTTGGTAACTTTAAGATGGGTGGACTTCAACTCCCAGAATTACCCAGCCAGCAAAACTGATCTCTCTCTCTCTGTGTCTCTCTCTCTCTCTCTCTCTCTGTGTGTGTGTGTGTCTTCCTCCCTCCCTCCCTCTCCTCTATCTATATCTCTACTTTTAAAACTGCCCATCTCCTTCACTTCACACTCTGGGTGTTGTACAGGTAAAACATCAAAGCATATTTAAAGCAATTTAAAATGTAAAGGCAAGGATAAATTAAAACGAGTGTGAAAACTGACTAAAAGGCAGGGGGAGAGAGATTTTAGGGTGCTAGCCAGCTCCCCCCCCCCCCGTCATGGACTCTCTGGGGCTCCTCCAGTGCTTGGCAAAAGTCCAGCTGGCTGAGCAAAGAAGGGGAGCCCTTCCCCTTCATTCCCTCATCCTTCCACCCTTTTTCCTCCTGCCTCGTTTTAAACAAGGACAATTCGGAGAAAGACGGCACTGTATTTTTCAGGTTGTGCCTCCTGGCTGTGCCGCCATGGAGGGTCTGGATGCAGCCACTAGGCTAAAAGGACCTTTTTAAAATCCTAGTGACGGATGGGGAGAGGCCTATAACCGCTCAGGCATCAGTCTGAATGGAAAGGCCCACCGCGTGAGCTTTGAATAATGAAAACTGCCTCAACTGCTCAGAGAACTGCTCTTAAAGCAGCGACGACGAACTTTTTCCTGTACCAAATACTCCAAAGTCTCACGCTCTTAGAAGAAGAAGGAAAAAAAAAAAGATTACAGATTCCTCACAGGGAGAAGCAGTTGGAAAGTAGTCATTAAGTAGTTCAACAAACCAGTTTCCTGTTTTGTTGTCCCTTTTCATTCCCTTTGGTTGCCTGGCTGGATTAGAGCAGACTTGGCTTTTCAACCGATCGCTCCGGCTTCCAAATCTTTATTTTCAGTACAAGACAAAGTAATCTGAAGGAACTGGGCAGAAACCTTGCTTCCCCCCCCACCCCGCCCCGGTTAAAAATGCCTTCCTTCAATCTATGTTTAAATCGCCCGGCCGGCTTGTTCCTTTTGTGTTATTTATTGTTTTACCATAAAAGATAAAAATCCAAAACTGAAAAACAAACAAAACGAAACAAAAACATACATTCAATACTAACGACAACAAAAAAAAAAAAACAGTGCACAAAAAAAGGGAGAAAAAGGTTAATTTAACATTTAATAGGTAGGATCCACTCTGATCCTGGCCGCTGAAAATTAAAAAAAGGAAAGAAAAAGCAGTTAAAAAGGCCGGCCGGCTTGTTTAAAGATTTTTTTTTTTTTTGTAAAGACCAGATACTTGAGCATTTGGGCTCAAGTTGAGTTTTGTCTCTTTTTTCTATCTTTAATGCAGCAGCAATTTTCTGCCAAAGAGTTGGGCTGCTTCTGCCAGGAAGAGAAAAACTTCTCCCCCCCCCCAGCCCCACTTTGCTTACTTGGGAGTGGGGGAAGAATCCAAACAATTAAGACAGGGAGAAGGCCCCCCACCAGCAGCAGATGGGAGGTGATGGGGAGGGGGGAGGCCGCGCAGAAGACAGACAGAAGGCAGCTCTGCCCCCCCCTTGTCCGAGGGAGCCCAGCTAAGCCATCCTGCCTCTATTGTGGCCGGCCGGCCCAGGGGACGCGCCGGGTGCTGCAGCACGTGGCCTGGGCAGCTGCTATCTCAGACTGCGCCCGGCCGCCCGGCGCTCATCCAGACAGGCAACAGGCAGCCGAGTTCGAGGGAAACCCTGGGATGCCGAGAGTGGGCCACAGCAGTGGCAGGAGGGAGGACCCTTAGGGCAAACAGCCTGGGCCCTCGGGGAGGTTTGGGCCCTGTACTCTTTTCCTGGAGGAAGCCCCGCTGGACTCCACGGAAGCGAACCCTCCCCTGGTGCATTTGGGAGACGGAACATCTTGAGTTCCTAGCCAATCAGTTCGGACTAGTGGTTAAGGTGCCGGGCTAGAAAGTGGGAGATGGCGAGTTGTAATCCTGACTTAGGCATGAAAGCCGGCTAGGTGGCTTTGGGCCAATCACCAGGAGGCTGGGAGTTCTAGTTCTAGTCCTTAGGCATGAAAGTCTACTGGATGACTTTGGGCCAATCACCAGGAGGCTGGGAGTTCTAGTTCTAGTCCTTAAGCATGAAAGCCGGCTAGGTGACTTTGGGCCAATCACCAGGAGGCTGGGAGTTCTAGTCTCGCCTTAGGCATGAAAGCCAGCTGGGTGACTTTGGGCCAAACACCAGGAGGCTGGGAGTTCTAGTTCTAGTCCTTAGGCATGAAAGTCTACTGGGTGACTTTGGGCCAATCACCAGGAGGCTGGGAGTTCTAGTCTCGCCTTAGGCATGAAAGTCTACTGGGTGACTTTGGGCCA
>NW_015387439.1:781088-819201 GCF_001527695.2 Protobothrops mucrosquamatus
GGGAGTTCTAGTCCCGCCTTAGGCATGAAAGCCAGCTGGGTGACTTTGGGCCAATCACCAGGAGGCTGGGAGTTCTAGTTCTAGTCCTTAGGCATGAAAGTCTACTGGGTGACTTTGGGCCAATCACCAGGAGGCTGGAAGTTCTAGTTCTAGTCCTTAAGCATGAAAGCCGGCTAGGTGACTTTGGGCCAATCACCAGGAGGCTGGGAGTTCTAGTTCTAGTCCTTAGGCATGAAAGTCTACTGGGTGACTTTGGGCCAATCACCAGGAGGCTGGGAGTTCTAGTCCCGCCTTAGGCTGGCCGGCTGCTTCGTATGGCTCCCTCCGGTGCGACTCTCAAGCCATTACAGAGGATCACTGGATCCCTCCCACACGGGGCCCCGTGGCCCTCCCAAATCATGCGGCAGCCCTACCTTAACATGATGCCCGTCCATGTAGCGAGTGGCGTCTCGGAAGAGCCGGTAGGAGATGAAGCCGTGGGGATCGACGCTGTCAATGAGGGGAAAAGCTGTCTGGGAGAGGAGAAAGAAGGCAGAAAGGAATGACCAGCCCCAAATGATTCCAAAAGAACTTTCAAACACGTCCAGGTGCCACGAGCAAGATCAGCTCGAGTCAAAGGAAGCTGAAAGTGGTCTGACTCTGATGCTCTCTGTGCGCTTCTCAGGAAACCCCTTCAGAAGCAGCCAATCTGATTTAACAACTGTAGTGATTCACTCAACAGCAGTGGCAAGAAAAGTCGTAATATGGGGCACACCTCACAAATGTCTCACTTAGCAACAGAAAAGGGTTCAAGTGTAGTCGTAAGTGGAGGACTACAGGTATTCTTTAGAATATCTAAAATATTCTTAGAATACATAACATAACTTATTCAGAATACCTAAGATCTTGTCCTGATTGACATCCTCGTGTACTTTTTCTCAAGGTGTTAGCAGAGTCCTGTGCCTGCCCATTTTAGAGCCTCAGCTCTGGATTTGGCCTAGCTCAGGGCTAGGCCACCTTGGCTCTTTTATGACTCGTGGACTTCAACTCCCAGAATTCCTGAGCCAGCATGAGGGAAACTTTGGCCCCTTCATGACTGGTGGACTTCAACTCCCAGAATTCCTGAGCCAGCCTGGCTCAGCTTGGAAACCTCTCCCTTTCCCGTCAGCACGGCTGGCTCAGGAATTCTGGGAGTTGAAGTCCGGGAGTCATAAAAGAGCCCAGGTTGCCTACCCCTGGCCTAGCTGGATCCCACGGGTTAACTCAGCTCCCAGAAGGCAGAGGTGGACCCCTGCAGCCTTTTTCCCAGAGCAGTTCCTGGCCTTCGGGGTGAAGACTGGGGTGCTGCTTTCTCCCCAAAGACAGGCCCCCTCAATTAGTGCAGCAATGGTTCGGATTCAATGGGATGCAAGGGCCGGGGAGGGGGCCATTCATATTCAGATGAGCCGTGGCACGCTCCCTGGGAGAGACCCCACTGCCACCACTCAAGCGTGAGAGAGGAGGAGCGTGGAAGGGAGGAGAGGGCCAGGGGCACGGGCTAACCAGCTGTGCTAAGCTGCCCCTCCCTCTCTCGATGGCCTGACATGGTCTGAGGTTATCCCCTGCGGTCACTCTGCATCTGTGTGGCCAGCATGAGCATTGGACACAAAGTCCAGACTGGGTCGCCCTTCCATTCCTTTGCTGGGACATTTGTGTCCAATTCCCCCAGCTGGGCACAAACCTCAACTCAAGAACAGGGTTTGATGGCCCAGCAGCGGCTGGAACTACGAGGGAGTTTTAGCTAAAGCACAAGAGCCTCCCAAACGGGGCAACCTTTAAGACTTGGAGACTTCAACTCCCAGAATTCCCCCCAAGTTCTGGAAGTCCCAAGTCTTAAAGCTGCCCAGTCGTGGAGGCTCCTGAGCTGAAGGATCTGTTCTTCATTTAAAAATAAATAAGGGATTTTAATTTCAACAGCGGGGACAAGTTCATTCTGCGTACTTAAAGAAGCCTCTTTAAAATGGAGGGGGGGGCACAGGGGCTACCTCCCCAACCCCTTTGCCAGCGGGCAGGGCCACTCCCTGGAGCACTCACCATGCCTGTCTCGGAGGTGAAGATGACGATTTCGTAGAGCGGAGCCAACTGTTGGAAGAGGTTGTCGATGCCCGGCCTCTTTTTGAAGCGCCAGCCGGTCACTAACTGAGGACCAGAGAAAGAGGGAGAGACCTTGAGACACATGACCCCTGAATTGTATCTGAAGAGGGATGAGAGGGAAGAAAGGGGAGGAGAGAGAAAAGAGTAAAGGAGGGGAGAAGGAAGTAGGAAGGTTGGAGGAGAGAGTGGTGAAAGAGAAGAGGAGAGGAGAGGAAGAAGAGGGAAGTAGGGAAGAAAGAGAAGGAAGGGAGGAAGAAGGTAGAGAAGAAGGAGTGGGGATGCAGTGAAAGGGGAAATGGGCGAGCAACACCAAAAGTCATGTGTATGTATTTATTTCATGAAAAGTATCTTATATATAAGAATGTAAAAAGAATGTATGTTAATATCTGATAAATATCACGGTATATGTATGGGGGAGAGTTTGGAAAAATAAAAAATAAATTAAAAAAAATAAATTAAAAAAAAGAGAGAGAAAGCGAACGCCAGCTAGGCAGAAAGGACAATTATCAACTAATAATCTCCATCGGACCTGGCAGGTATTCTGGTGCTTTTCTTGCAGGCGTTTCATTATCAAACCAGGTAAAATCAGCCCACTCCCTTCTAGCACTGAAGTTGTTAGCTAGTTTGGTAATCAAACATCTGCAAGGAAACCACCCAGCTCAGAGAGCACCAAGGACCCCACAACTCAAAAACGTTGGGTAGATGGAGCAGGGTGGCAACCAAGTGCCCGCCGTGCCCCCTGGCTCTGAGGGGAACGCGCTGCCCCCATCCCCAATTCCTGAAAAGGATACAGACCGACCATTCAGGGTGCAGCAGGACATCGGTGAGTTCAATAACCAGGGTATAAGGCGGCTGGTAATACGGTTCCTTCAAGGGATCTGGCAGCAATTTAGGGCTGGTGGGCTCCATGATCATCTGGAAAAAGAAACCGAGGCAGGACGCCATCAGAAGATGCCAAACTGGTTTTTTTTGGGGGGGAGTTAGGACCGGGGGAGGGGGAATCCACCTGGATTGGATAGGAGACCAGAAACTTTTAAAGCCAGATAGGATATAATTTCATTTCGGTGCGTTTTTTTCATTTGGGAGAATTGTGAAAAGATTCTAAAAACGGTGCTGTCCAATCTTGGCCCCTTTAAGACTTGTGGATTTCAACTCCCAGAATTCCCCAGCCAGCGCATGCTGGCTGGGGAATTCTGGGAGTTGGTCCACAAGTCTTAAAAGTGGCCGAGTTTGGAGACCCCCCATTGCAAAACCTCCCTAAAAGAGATGAAACAGGACACTCACCTGGCTATAATCTTTGAAATACTTGTAGGACCTTCGCAGCTGTTGAATAATCACCACATCTGTAAGGCAAATGAAAGAAAGCATGTCGCAGAACCACGCAAAGCCTCTTGCCCTTTGCTGATGGAACCCGGGTCCCAGACCCCTGTCATTCTGGAGATTAAAAGTCTAAACATGACTTGACAGGCACCCCATCCAATATTCCTTTTGTTCCTGGGTGCTGGCATGGAGAACCGAAACCGGTTCCGATCCCAATTCAAAAATCCCCTGAACTGCAGTCGAGGCTGCACAAAATCCATTTCAACCGTCTCAAAAACCAGCAGGACGATTTCCAATTTTTAAGTAGGGATTTCTCTGGGCAGGGAAGGTGGAAATGGATGCATTTAAAGTTACTTCAAACCATCCAACTTCACGCCTGGTGGTCTCAACTGGAATAAGAACACAAATGGTCCTTGATTTACACAACCGTTCGTTTTAGTGGCCGTTCGAAGTTGCAACCGTGCTGAAAAAAAAAGCGACTTAGGACCAGTTCTCAAATTGAAGACCACATCCCCACGACCGTGTGATCAAAATTCAGGGGCTCTTAGCAACCGATATGCATTTAGCGTCCCGCCTGGGGTTGTGTGATCACCATTTGTGACCATCCCAGTGGCTTCTGACAAGCCAAGCCACTGCGGGAAGCCAGACTGCCTGGTTCACTAAACTGCAGTGATTCGCTTAACAACTGTGGGAAAAAGGGTCATAAAATCAGGAGTGGCTCACTTAACACCGGCCTTGCTTAGCAAAGGAAATAATGCTCCCAACGGTGGTCATAAATCAAGGACTAGCTGTAAAACTTCAAGAGCAATTTTTTTTAAAAAAAAAGTACATTTGGATGCAATTGTAGTTCCTGAGCTGCATGCGGCATCTTGATGAGCAATTCTTAGCCAAGGCTGCAGCTTCAACCTGGTTTCCCCCCCACAACCATCTGATGTTGCTGGAACATATGTGGGGCTGCGGCACTCCCCCCCCCAAACATACAAGGGATCCTTCGAGGACCAGCTTGCTTAAGCAGAGGTCAGGCTGGGGAGGAGAGAGCGTGTGAGCAACCCTGCAGCCTCCCCACCAGCCCAGTTAACCATCCCTCTGAGATTACGGCTTCCCCATTTTAGCCGCCAGGGTTATTCAAACAGAAGCTCTAAGTTAATCAATCAAAGGCAGGCCTGTTGAATGGGGTGTAATTTGGGGCGCATTGTTATGGTAATGGGAGCAGAGCAGCTGGGCCGAGGAGGATGGGCAGGCGGGGCAGGGATTCCTGTCAACTGGAGGGGGCCATGGTGGAATCCCGGGAAGAGGCGCCCCGTCGCCCCCCCTCCCCAAATACTAGGCTGCAGCAGGCAGAAATGACATTGACGTGAATCACTCTGAACAGAGCCGTAAGGGACCTTGGAGGTCTTCTAGTCCAACCCCCTGCTTAAGCAGGAGACCCTGCACCATTTCAGACAAGTGGCTGTCCAGTCTCTTCTTAAAAGTCTCCAGTGATGGAGCACTCACAGCTTCTGGAGGGAAGCTGTTCCACTGGTTAATTGTCCTCCCTGTCAGGAAGTTTCTCCTTAGTTCCAGGTTGCTTCTCTCCTTGATTGGTTTCCATCCATTGTTTCTTGTCCTGCCCTCTGGTGCTTTGGAAAATAAATTGATCCCCTCCTCTTTGTGGCAGCCCCTCAAATACTGGAATACTGCTATCATGTTCCCCCTAGTCCTTCTTTTCTTTAGACTAGCCAAACCCAAATCCTGCAACTGCCCTTCACATGTTTTAGTCTCAAACAGCCACCTGTCTGAAATGGCATAGGGTCTCCTGCTTGAGCAGGGGGTTGGACTAGAAGACCTCCAAGGTCCCTTCCAGCTCCATTCGGACTAAATTTGACTTTTGCAGGAAATGCTAAATAACCTCTCAGCTTGGGTAAGGGATTCCTTTAGTCTTCCCTGCAAGCTGCCGTAAATTCAACAGTCTAGGAAGGAAAACAGACAAGAGGCTGCCAAGAGCAGCACCAGGTTAAGCAAACTGGGGTTCCCTGCCGTGTGTGTGTGTGTGTGTGTGTGTGTGTGTAGTTTTTTCCACCAAGGAGGGGTGAATTAGCTGAAAATCTGGAAGGGAGGGGGGGCAGAAGGAGGGAATTTACGCTGCTGTCTTTTAATCTGTCAGCACATACGCCTGCATGAAAGGAGCCAGGAAGGCACTCTTTTGCACCCCCCCAAAGCAGCTCCCCCCCCTCACCCCAGGACTCCCCTCCCCACTCTGTCCGAAGCCTTCCAGCACAATCTGCTTGGGGAAGCCGCCGTGACCAGGTTCCATCTGGCCCTCTGCTGTGCACAGCCACGGCTGCCCCCCTCCTCCCGTCCGTTCCATCCCAAAGCTCAGAATGCAAAGACTCTCCCTCAAATTTTGCAGCAGGCACCACGTTTTGGGGGACAGAGAAGTTGGAATTCTCCGTGCAGCATCCTGGTTATAAAGGGGTGTGTGTGTGCTGTCGTTCGGAAAAGAGCCATTCCCCTGAAACGGCCAATGTAATTACAACAAGAAAGAATGGATGGAAGCTTAAGAAAGAGAGATCTGATCTAGCACCAAGGAGAAACGTCCGGACTGAGAGGACAATTAACCAGTGGGACGGCTCGCCTTCAGAAGCTGTGGGTGCTCCGTCATCGGAGGTTTTCAAGAAGAGACTGGGCAACCGTTTGATTGGGATGGAATAAGGCTCCTGCTTTGAGCAGGGGGCTGGACTAGAAGACCCCCCGAGGTCCCTTGCAGCTCTGCGATTCTATAATTCAACTTGGATACTGCTGACTCCAACCAACTCTGAAGGCAATCGACGAGAGTTGTGCCGTTTGTGAGTAGCGTTAAGTGAGCTTGGCAATGCTCAACCTTGGGGTTTTTTAGACGGCTGGACTCCTCATCTAAGGGGTCGCCAGATTAACCTACCTTATAAAGCAGAGCTCCCCCAACTTGGCAACTTTAAGATTTGTGGACTTCAACTCCTAGGGCTGGAATTCTGGGAATTGAAGTCCACAAGCCTTCAAGCTGGCAAGTTGGGAGAGCCTTGTTTTCAAGCAAAGCAAAGACTGGTGCCTGGGGCTCAGAACAACCCCGTTCAGGCCAAGCCAGGGCAGAATCTGCTGCAAAAACAGAGACTGTACAACATGGGTAAAAGAAGCCTCAGAAGCAGCCCAAATACACCCCCAGGAAGATGGCTTCCCCAGCTGCCTCCCTCAGCAGAAGGACATCTGGAATGCTAGTGACATGCTTCTGCCACTCTGGGGATGCAGCACCCTGTCCCTGTCCGAAGCCTTCCTCCTTCCCCATTATCTGAACAGGGACATTCGCCTCCAGCTAGGTGCAAGGACAGGCAGGGAGGGGGAGGGAGAATGGGGGGGGGAGACCCTGGATGGTCTGAGAAATGGAGCAGGGATCTTCTCGTCCTGCCCACTGACAAGAGACCCGCTGCTTTGGAGGCAGCCCCCCCCCCAAGAGAGAAACCCCCTCGCCTGTGCAGCCGATTGCAAGGGGAAAGCGATTCTGGTTATTTCTGCACAGGGCACTAAAGAAAAACTCACTTTTTGAAAAGCCGGGGGCCCCAGGTCACAGCTGCAGCGACCCAGCTTGTGGTTCAAAGAGCTCAGTCCCTTTACAGAGCAGTTCCTAGTGCAATTCAGCAGAGTCTGAACCCCAGCTAGGGGCTTAGATACCGAAGCACATCGATTAGCTGAAAGCAATTTTTCATTTTGCTCTCAGGAAAAGGCAGCTAGGATACTTGGAAATAAATTTGGCAATTGCGAGTAATATGCAGTAAACGCTCCAGTTCCTTGGATAACGGTGGCAACTCCAGATTTACTTCTGCAATGACTTCGCTCCCGTTTTTGATCCTCAACCCAACCTGTTGACCGGAGCCCATGCAGGAAAATTTCAAAACCCCGGTCTTGTCTACTTACCATCATCAAATTCATCAGGAATCTGCAAAAAGAAGAGAGAAAACAATATGTTTGTAGAGATTCTCAGCCATCCAGCTCATAGTTGTCTCAAAGATTCTTTTCAAAGAACCTTTGAGAGAAAATTGGGTTTATTTTGATTCCGAGGGTACATTGCATATCCCAAAATGGGAGCTGGGAGGGGAGAACAAAACAGACACACAGATGTCTACCTGCTTATTTGCATCCCACCTGTATTGTTGCAAATAAGGAGGTGAACATATTTAACACTCCTTCCTCCTTGATCTCCACCACAACCACCACGTAAGGTGGGCTGGGCTGAGAGCGAGCAACTGGCCCAAAGCCACCCAGCTGGCTTTTGTGACTAGGGTGGAACTAGAACTCACGGTCTCCTGGTGATTGGCCCAGAGCAGGGGTAGGCAACCTTGGCTCTTTTATGACTCGTGGACTTCAACTCCCAGAATTCCTGAGCCAGCACAGCTGGCTCAGGAATTCTGGGAGTTGAAGTCCACGAGTCATAAAAGAGCCAAGGTTGCCTATCCCTGCACTAGACCAAACTGGCTCTACAGCTGCCTTCTCCAACTCATGTGGCACCTCCAGATGTGCACATTGCCAGAATTACTCGCAGCCCTCGCCACACTCCGAGGGAACTCAGTTGGTGAAGGCTGGCTTGGAGTTGTGGTGCTCAGGGTTCAGCGAGGGAGGGAGGGAGGCCGGTGGCTGCTGTGATTCATTTTCTTCCTGTCATGTTTACAAGACCAGTCCCAGAGGCAGCGGCAGGGCTGCCACTCCGAGTTCAGACTGGTCGGGCAAACGGGTCAGCGGAAGACCGGCCAGGTCAAAACAGATGGCAGGAAGGAAGATGAGATGTGAGGAAGGTGGTTAATTTGGGGATAGTTTTCTTCCCATGGCCAGAGTGCCATTCCCGAAGCAGGAACTTTTAATTAAAAAAACACACACACAAAATCCAGGATATGATGGAGACTCAGACACACTGAGTGGAAAAACAATGCCTCGGTGTAACGTACACAGGAATTCGCAAGACGAGAGAGGATCTTTTCGGCTGGTTCTCCGGGACGCTTTGCAAAGCGATGGGACGCATGAAAGACGAATGTACGAATGCATAAAACACAGATACACCATAAAGAGAGGAAATAAAACTTTAAGGCTGGGGTGGCTGGTTGGGGAATTCCAGAGGTTGACATCCACACGATTGTGATCCTAAGCTGAGGACCGCCTGTGCTAAATGCTCTGGGTAAAAGGAAATAGCGTGTCCCGGTGAGTCCTGGCCTTTGCCAGGGACAGGGAGCTCCTGAGCATTAGAGACCGACCCCTGAGCGAGGGGAGGAGGCCTGGGACGTCGCAATCTGCCCAAGGGACAACGAGCACGAGCAGAGTCCTGCACCAAATGCCCAGGCAAGCTGCACTGGGGAAGGAAGGAGAACAAGGACATTTCCAGACAGGAGCAAGAGGACCCAGCTATCTTTCTTTGAGACGTCAGCAACTCCTTTGGCACCTTACAAAAAAAATACTTGCGTGTTTGCATAAGCAATGCGTTTTGGTGCACCGGCCAAATGGCCCCCACGCCTCCGAACTGGGCGGCTGTGGCAATCCAGCTCTGATATTCTGAGCCAGCTCTCTCTCTCTCTCTCCCCAGGCCCAGGAAGAACGGACCGGCCAGCCGATGCAGCCTTTCTACTCTGCCCGTTCTGAAAGCAGCAGCTGTTTGAGCCCCAAAGAACCACCCATACAAAGTGACAATGGGCCTTAACAGACCTTAAAAACAACAATGGTGCCCCCCACGCACTCCGTCTGATCGTGCACGAGTGCGTGAATACACAGCCCTCCCGCCCGGACAGCAAGAAGTTTATTCTTTTCAGCTACAGGTGCAGAAGGAAAGCAGCTGTTGGCTTAAACGGTGAAGTCCTTTCAAAATCTCCCCGATCGGCTCTGAAAATCCTCCGCTCAAACCTCGGCAGGGCTAGGAACAATCCCGTCGTCGCGGGTAACTTCACAAAAAGAGAGGGCGACGATTGCAATAATCTCGGGGTCTACCTTCCCAACTGCTCCCGGCCCGAAGGCCGCGGGAAACAGAGCTAATCCCTGGCTGAGGGACACACGCCAGTTCATCAGCCATTGTTTCCTTTTACTACTCTGGCCGCCGCGAAATTTGGGATTATGTAAAGCGAGGTGGGAGGAAGAGGCCGAGGCCAAGAGACTGTAAAATGCATCCGTAAAACCCAAGGGCTGATCTGCTTTGTTCCAGGCAACAAACAGAGCCTCAACTTGACAGGGCAGGAAACCGAGGCTGACAACGGAGAAGGGGCAGGGTCTTGCCACACAATGGCAGCTGCCTGGGGTCCCTTCCCCTCCTGCCCTCCTTAACCAAACCCAGCCGCCGCTGCCAGATTTACCCAGTTGGACTCGTCTGCAAACTTGTTAACTGGAGTAAATGTCGAGTTGCTACAGAGATGCCGCCTCCTCGAGGGAAAGCAGGGCACGTGATTGGGTGAGAATGCAAGATCCCCGCTTTCTCTGCTGGCCTAAAGCCAGAAAGACTCAGAAAAGAGGCACACAGGCAGTCCTCGACTTACGATCATTTGCTTAGTGACCAACGGCACTGAAAAAAAGAGATCGTTTTTCACGCTTACGACCGTGGCAGCATCCCCACAGCCACGCGAACTGGGATCCGGGATCAGTGCAGGAACACTGGAGCATAGCCAACAAGGAATTCCGTGCAGCTGAGTAGTAGTAGTAGTAGTAGTAGTATGTTAATGGAAAAGATGGCTCCCTTCCCTGCGAGTACTTAGCCCTGCAAGCAACTGCACTGCCTGTCCTCACTGCCCTTCCATCCGGCACACAGGACCCAAGCGGACAAAATGATTTTTATAGGCGTGATGGACTGGGAAGCCCAGAGGCCTGGCTGAGTTCGGGAGCAGAGATGGCCGTCGGTAAGGCGAGGCAACCCTGCTTTGATTTCCAGGGAGTGTGATTCTCTGCTCTCTACCAACATTTCAATCAGAATTTGGAAGCTCAACAGCACCACCTGGAGAGAAAGGCCTAGGCCACGGGTAGGCAGCCTTGGCTCTTTTATGACTCGTGGACTTCAACTCCCAGAATTCCTCAGCCAGCCTGGCTCAGCATGGCAACCTCTCCCTTTCCCCTCAGCATGGCTGGCTCAGGAATTTTGGGAGTTGGAAGTCCACGAGTCATAAAAGAGCCAAGTTTGTCTACCCCTGGCCTAGGACATCTACACACCTTAAACACTGCACTCCTCCTCCAGACGTCCATTCCTGGTAAACAAAACAGACTCTTGAACCCAGGAGTCTCTAAGACAGTGTTTCTCAACCTTGGCAACTTTACGATGTGTGGACTTCAACTCCCAAAATTCTCCAGCTAGCAACGCTAGCTGGAGAATTCTGGGAGTTGAAGTCCACACATCGTAAAGTTGCCAAGGTTGAGAAACACTGCTCTAAGATGTCTAGAAAGGACTGCTTTGTGACTGTTGCTAAGTCGTGTCCACCTCTTTGCAAACCATGGACCACAGCACACCAGCCCCCTCCCGTCCTCCGGAGTCTGCCCAGATTCACGATCGTTGCGTTGATGACACCATCTAACCATCTCCTTCTCCGCCGTCCCCTTCTCCTTTCCCAACATCTGGGGCTTCTCCAAGGAGTCTTCTCATTGGGTGGCCAAAGTATCTGAGCTTCAGCTTCAGCATCTGTCCTTCCAAAGGACAGTCAGAGTTGGCTTCCCTTTGGATTGACTGATGGGATCTCCTGGCGGTCCGAGGGACTCCCGAGTCTTCTCCAACAATCAGAAAGGACACGAAGTCCCAAAACGCCAACCCCCAATAAAAGAAAGAGTCAAGAATACCCCACCGAGGTCCCTACACAACACAGTATCAAGGAGTTCTCCCCAAACTTCCAAGCAGCAGGAGGTCCTTCTGGATTTTCCCAACTGTGACCTCTTTCCCAGGGCGGCCTAGACTCCAAAGGCTTGCCTCCACTGCCCCCGGCCCAGCTTTTCAGAAGTTGCCAACTTTTGTTTCTGAGACCGAGGCTGGAAGATCAGTGCAAATGGGAAGAGTGAGAAAGGAAATCTGTAATAAAAAAAGATCAAGAAGCCTCTTTGGGCCAGTGTGGGAAAGAAAGAGAGATCAAAGCCTGGGCCTGTTTTACAGCCACTTAGGCCGAGGTAGGCCTAGACGGGACGGGTCCCCCTGCACCCAGGTGATGCCATGAGACTTGCAGGGAGCTGTGAAGTGTGCCAGCCGGGCTCTTTAGGCCAGGCACATCTGCCATCACGCCCGCCTCATTGTGGCCATTCACATGAATGCGACAAGGGTCGCTAGCAAAACCAAAGGAGTCTCATTATGGCCCCAGAACAGGACGCAAAGGGAGGGGCAGGCGGGGAGAGGCACGGAGCTACTTCAAAGCAAGGCCATTTGTAAGCATTCAAGACATCCTGTCCCTGGGGTTTCCCCCCCCCCCCAAAAAAAGAGGGACTCCTCTTTGAGACAAATTTATACACATCAAACCTATACTCTTTGAGATAACCTACCAATGGAAGAGAATATACTACACCCCCTTCTATAAGAGAGTAACTTATGTAAGTTCTTTGCTTACTCTAGCCATCACTGTGGAGTAATTATCGCATATCGATAAGATAATTCAAGGGGAATTGATCTGTCTTACCATACATCTATTAATTATCCAAGATAAAACGATGACATAGAAGCTGAAAAATATAGGTTTCACAAGGAAGAGTTATGACACAGTTCTCCTTGCTAAAAACTTGATTTTTAAGGGGGGGGGGGGGAGAAGCCAAAAATGTGTGACTATGCATTGTTACTGGGATGGGCCACCACAACGCGAGGGTGCTAAGGCACCAGGCTAGATAGCAGGAGAAAGCAAGATCAAATCCTGCCTTAGCCATGAAAGCTGGCTGGGCGACTTTGGGCCAACCACTAGGAGACGGTGAGTTCTAGTCCTGCCTTAGACATGACTTTGGGTGACTTTGGGCCAATCACCAGGTGATGGTGAGTTCTAGTCCTGCCTCAGCCATGAAGATGGCTAGGTGACTCCAGGCCCGTCCCTCACTCCCAGCCGTCAGCTCACCTCTCAGGCTGGTTGTGGTGGGGAAAATATTTGTCAAAATAATAAAGGCCGGATTCAGATAAGTCAATGAAATGAACTTCCCTCTGCCTGCAAAGAATTAAGTCAGGGGCTCTGCGCTCCAACTTGCTTCCTCCTCAGAGAGACTTCTCACCCAGTCGCCAATTGTGCCGGAATTGTGCTTGTTAGTGCAAACAATCCAAAGCAGATGGCAGGTGCCAGCCATAAGCTGATCCAAAGCCCGTAACGGTGGGAACAAAGGTCCAGGAGCATGAAAGGAACGTGTTCACGTTTGGATGACTGATGGGGGCTGGGGGAGGAGGGTCATCCACCCAGGGTGATTTAGGAAGCCCTCTCTTCCTCTGGGATACTGCAGTCCGATGCCCTCACCTCCAAGGATAATTCAGGTTGTTGTTTACAACGAGGTGAAGAACGGCAGCTTCTAACATCAAAGCCGCCAGTATAGGAAAAAAGGCAATCAGGAAATCAGGGCCTTAAAAGAGGTGTTGGGGATAGTAGCTGGGTGTATTTTAAGTCGGGCTGTTCAAAATGCCTCAGGGATGTGTAAAGCCACTAGCAATTCACACCTTGTTTCCTCAAGGGCACTTGGGACTTGTGCTACAGATCAAAAGAATCCTCCCTCATCCGCCCGTGGCTTGCGATTCACACCAAGGGCAACGGACAGCATCTCTTTAGCAATCAGCAATTTAAAAAAGACCCGTCAGTTAAGTGTGCCGGCTGCAGAATCCAGATGCTGTCACCCCAGACAAATGCAGAAAGCCCCAACTTGGGGAAATAAAGAGGGAAGGCTGATCACAAATTTAAAATGCAGAAACACCCGTGCAACTCCAGAAGCTGCCTGCATTTCGCAGCGGAACGATAAATACCTTTTACAACAAAAATGATGCTTACAGATTTAGGCTGCAATGTTTTGTACGTAATTGTTGCTGAGGGGGGTGAGGAGGAAACATGCTGAATTCTAGTCTGGCATTTCGTTTTGTGTGTAGTTCAATAATGCCGATAATAAACTAGACCGGATCAAGTAGAAGACCGAAAGGGTAATGCATACAAACCCCACACCCCGCTCCTGTATTGATGCCAGGATCAGACCATAGACTGTGCTACAGAGTCACCACTGACCTAAGGTTTTGTTAAGATTAAAAAAATAATTTAATAATGTGGAATGTACAAGCACATTCCACATTATTAAACTTTAAGCACAGCCCTTTCCGTCTATGGTACTGAGGAAAAGGCTAAGGATTTTTCTTCCCTATAATTCACCCATGAAGGAACAAGCCCCACATCTGGACAAAATGCTGGAAGCCTGAAAGAAACTTTCTCAAGCAAATACAGCCTCATTAGCAAATGTGTGGAGCTCCCTCCTAGTTCCTCCCCCCCCCCATTGACAACAGGTACATCAAGCACCCATCAGCCAGGACCCTTTTCACACATCCCTGGCAACATGTGCCTGTTGTAATCAAGACCACAAAACATCTGTGGGAACTTGGCTTCAGGCTTTTCCCCATGGCCTGCCCTGGGCTGAGGGCTGAGTCATTGTGTCACAGGAAATCGCCACCCAAATATTGTCTCGGTGGCACAAAAGGGATTTGGGAAGCTGGGCCGGATTACATTTTGTACTTGGTGAAAGGGAAGTGTTCCAAGTTATGACTGGTGATTCTGCAAGTTGCACATATTTTGTTCAGAATCTGGATGAGGAGAAACAGAGCATCCCTAGAGACATTTTGCAAAAAGAGGCATGGAGTATTTGCTAGCGGGGAGGAGTAAAAACTACAAAAACGAGGAACAAATCATAACACACTGTTCAGAAAAGTCTAAGAAGAGCAGTTTGATTAAGGCACCAGGCTACAAAGTGGGAGACCGTGAGTTCGAGTCCTGCCTTAGGTATGAAAGCCAGGTGGATGACTTTGGGCCTGTCAGTCTCTCAGCCCAGTCAGTCTCTCAGCCCAACCTACCTCACAGGGTGGCTGTTGTGAGGAAAACAGGAGGAGCAAGGTGTATTGGATATTATTTGTAAAAATAATAAAGGGGGAATAGAAATAAACAAAACAAAAATAAATAAGAAAAAAGAATACCGGTAGCCATTTTCCTTTTACGACAAAGTATTAAACAAAGAAAAGCAAATCACAGGTAGTCCTCAACTTATAAACACAACACTGGGACCAGAATTTCCAGTGCTAAGCAAGACGTTGTTAAGTGAGTCACCCCGATTTTAAGATCTTTTTTTTTTGCCATTGTTAAGCAAATTGCAGTGTTTCTTCAGCGAATCATGCAGTGGTTACGCGAACCCGGCTTCCCCCATTGACTGCCCAACATCTTTCTTTTGAATGCGGAACAACCCCTAGTGGCAGGCATCTTGTTAACAAGAGAACTTCTTTTAGATCAGGGGCTGCGGCATGCCAGCAACCGGTTTGCACAAACAAGCAAAGCCCCATCCGCGGGATGCAGGCAGCACACAAAACCACACACCCTCCGATCCGTGGAAAAACCTCTCTCCATGGAACTGGCCCATGGTGCCCAAAAGGTTGGGGACCTCTGTTTAGATAACAAAGCAACCTACCTTCGCACCGTTTTCATCCACTGAATTACGGCCTGCGGCAAAAAAAAAAAGAGAGTGGGTGAGTGAGGGAGAAAGAAGTTGAAAAGGTCATTTGGTAAAATTGGGGTCATACTGAAAGCTGGGTCACAGTTGGTAGGACCATCTCCCTGATCTTGAAAGTTAAACAATTAATCTGATTAACTGATTCAGGTTAGTCCTGAATCAGCCAATTCTTTCCCTTTTGCTCTACAGATAGTCCTGGGCTTATGACTACAACTGAGCCCAAGATTTCCGTTGCTAAGCAGGACAGTTAAGTGAGTTTTGCCCCATTTGACAACGTTTTTGACACAGTTCTTAAGTGAATCACACTGCAGCTAAGTGAATCGTGAAGCCAGCTGGGAAGGTTAGAAATGGTGATCACATGACCCTGGGACACTGCAACCGTCATAAATATGAGCCAGTTGCCAAGCGCCCTAATTTTGATTGCGTAACCACAGGGACGCTGTGCAAAACGGACGTAAGTCACTTTTTTTTCAGTGCTGTAACTTCGTACAGTCACTACATGAGTGGCTGTTAAGTCGAAGACTACCTGTATTAGAAGGAGCCAATGAAAAAGTACTATTCCTCAAACCGGGGCAGGGAATTGACAGCTCACCAAATGATGCTCAGCTACTAGCATCTCAGGCAGCTTGGCTAAGACCAAGGGATGCTGGGAGGAGTACATGCAGTCCTCAACTTACAACAATTCATTCAGTGACAGTTCGAAGTTACAACAGCCCTGAAAAGGTGACTTATGACTGTTCCTCACACTTATGACCATTGCAGCATCCCTATTGACATGTGATCCAAATTCAGACGCTTGGCAACAGACTCATATTTATGACTATGAGTCGCAGTCCCTTTGGCGGTCTTTGGACTAGCATGGTCAATGGGGAAACCAGATTCACTTAATAACCATGTTACTAACTTAACAACTGCAGTGATTCACTTAATTATAGAAACAAAGATTGTAAAATGGGGCAAAGCTCACTTAACAAATGTCTCACTTAGCAACAGAAATTTCTGGGATCATTATGTTCATAAGTTGAGGACTATCTGTAGTTTAACAATGGCAGAGATTACGATCAGGCTCAGGCTGAAATTTACTATCAGTTGAATTTTCAGCTATTAGCAACATGCTTTTTATCTTGTCACCTCATCAACGAGAAATATGGAGCCATTTAATAGCCTGGGGAGACATGCGTATGAATCTTGAGGATCCCACCTCATCATGTCTCCTAACAGTAACTGAACTAGATTTAGGATAGAGAAATAAAACTACACACAATTTTTCCCCATCAATCAATCTTCTGGGCTGATCAAAGACTCGCTGATGCCAACAAAGAAGACACCGCCAGTATCTTAAAGACCTGAAGCAATCATCTTGGCAATAAACTATTCAACTCTTCACGTTCAGAGCACTGTCATGTATATTTTGATTACAAGCTATAGCCACAGAACAGAAACCTCCATCAACACAAACTCTGTAACTGATATTATCCAGAGGCCTGGCCCGGGTACAACTGTAACAATTCAGATTGTTGCAATGATCATAAGCCAGAGAAGGGAGCTTCAATATGATGCACTGACCGGTGGGCATACCTGAGCAAGGGGTTGGACTAGATGACTGCCAAGGTCCCTTCCATCATCATCATCATCATCATCATCATCATCATCATCATCATCATCATCATCATCATTATTAAACAGATTGAAAGCTGACTTACCAAAGATGTAGATAATTGCTACGCCATTGCCAGCTCCGAGAAGGCCTATTATCTGCAACAATCTCTTGGTATAGGCAGGGTTCTGCTTTTTCGTCTTCTCTTGTTGATTATTGGAGCCTTTCCCATCTTCTTCTCCCGTTGACTGGAGAGAGAGAGAGAGAGAAAGCTGAAAGGAGGTAGGGCACAACTGCAGAAACCATACACTGGCAGTCCTCCACTTACGACCACAATTAAGCCCAACTTTTCCAGTGGCCAGACAGTTAAGTGAGTTTTGACCCATTTTATAATCTTTCTTGCCACACCTGTTAAGTGAATCCCTGCAGTAGTTAAGTTAGTTTTAGTACCTTTGCGGTCGCAAAAGGTGATCCCACGATCCCTGC
This sequence comes from Protobothrops mucrosquamatus, assembly GCF_001527695.2. Classification (NCBI taxonomy): domain Eukaryota; kingdom Metazoa; phylum Chordata; class Lepidosauria; order Squamata; family Viperidae; genus Protobothrops; species Protobothrops mucrosquamatus. Next base: position 798,262 of record NW_015387439.1, read on the forward strand.
AACCATCATAAATATGAATCAGTTGCCAAACGTCTGAATTTTGATCCTGCGATCACTATTTTTCACACTTATGTCCACACTGCAATGGTCGTAAGTGTGAAAAACGGTCATGTCATTCTTTTTCAGCGCAGCTGTAAAATGAACCTGGCTTTCCCCATTGTCTTTGCTTGTCAGAAGTCGCAAAAGGGAGCACCAGAGCCCAGGACGCTGCGACGGTCATAAACATGAACCGGGTGCGAAAGGTGCGAGTTTTGATCACATGGCCGCAGGGATGCTGCAAGGGCCGTTAAGTGTGAAAGGTGGTGATGTCACTTTTTTTTTACTGCCCTTGCAGCTTCAACGGTCACTAAACGAACGGGTGTAAGTCGAGGACTACCTGTATTTTTTTAGGACGTCAACTCTGATGCTCATTGAAGCCCCCCCCCCCGGTCTCTGTGCTCCCCCTAAGGTTGCTGGGCGTCTGGGCCCCAGGCTGCCCCTTCTGGATTGCCCTAACCTACTGCTAATACTCCGAACCCCGATGGTCTGGCCTCGCCGGCCCTCACCTTCTGCTGCTGCTGCTGCTGCTGCCGCTGGGCCACCTCCTTCAGGACGGCTCCGGTCAGCCTCGGTCCGGCCGCGCTTGCCGACGGAGGGACCCCCGGCGGAGCCCCTGAGCTCCACGTCCGGCCGGGCAGCGCCCAGGCGCCGCCCCGCTTCCACCGCCGGCAGCAGGAGCCGCCGCCGCCCCGCAGCGCCCGCCGCCCGCCCGTCAGCGCCGCCTCAGACAGGACACGAGCGGCCGCCACCACCGCGGCCATCTTTGCTCGGGGGCGCCTCTCGCGCCTGCGCCGGCCCTGACCAATCAGGAGCGAGCGGGCGGGAGCGTCGGGCGCGCGCCGCGGATGGGGAAAAACGATTCGGCCAATCAGAGCGGGAAAGGCAGTCAGACGCCCGCCCCAATCGGTCGCTTCTCATCAATCAATTCCGAAGCCGGACTGCCCGCCCCTTCGAGCGCTTCATCCATTAAAGAAAGCGGGACTTGTCATGAAACACAATCCGCGGGCCGCTCTACGCCTCCCAGATTTCTCCGACCAATCATAGCTCAAGGGGGCGTGAAGACCCGCGAAGTTGCTTATTGAAAAAAGCGGCCACAGCTCCCATTGGCTAGGAAGTGAAGAGGCGGAACCTTTCCTTTCCTACCGGTCTTCCCGGAAGCTGACAAGGTTAAAGAGCCGAAGGGACAGCAAGACACGTGTCTTAGGCAGCACGTGTCTTTTTTAAAAAAATGCTCCCCCTCAATTTTCACGTTATACAGCCAAGGCGTCTGATCTTATCTAAATAGTATTTTTTATCTTATTGCCTTGATTGTAAGCTGGCCAGAATTGCCCCTAGCTGAGATGGGACACATACAGGGAATCAATGTATAATGATGGATGGATGGATGGAGAGATGATGAAAGGAGGGAAGGATGGATATAATTGATAGATGTAGATAGATATATAGATGTGGATGGTGAGTGGGTGACTGAATAAATGAGCATGAGATGGATGGATGGTAGGCAGATAATATAGATGATATAGATAGATGATAGACAGACAAACTTGTGTAGGTAGGAATTCACAAGATAAAGTCTTTTCCTCTGAGAATCACTGAATCCTTTGGCTACAGGCCACATAAGCCTCATTCAAAGAAGTTTTAGGAGATGATTTTATTAAACAAGCTACAGAGGTTGGATGTTTTTTGGTGATGAAGAGGTCATAAAGTGCTACGGAAGAGGAGGGGAACGGCAGGGCCTGGTGTTCCACTGGTGGCAGCTCTTCCGCTGAAGTCACGTCATAACACAATTGCAAGATTGTCCCTCGCTCAAGCAGCCACCCGCAGTGCTGGGAAAAACGGCCAGCAGGAAGAAACGCGCACACGCACATAAAAAAAAATAAACCTTTTTCAGGAGCAAATCTGTACAAAACCTTGGCGGTGCAGTCGGGAGGAAACCGGCTAAATGAAAAAATAGGGAAGAAGAAAACAAGGAAACCCTAATCACAGCCCACTGTTGTTCTCCGTCCTGCTAAGCTGCTACGAGTTTGCCGAGGAAACGCAAGTTGAAGATTTTGATCTTCTCTGGGTTCATGCGGACAATGCCGTCTTCCACATCAATGCTCAACAGCATCCCCGTCACTTCGCGGTCTTCTCCCAAGAGGACTTTGACCTGCAAGGCAGAAGAAAACTCAAGAGCTATTTGGCTAAAAAGCCAGGCTTCCCGGAGAGCATTTTGCATTGTTAAAGGGCCACCCTTTTCCCAACAACTGTGTTGACCAGAGTTTCACACTGGGGGTGCTTGACTAATTCAAAGCTAATCCAGCCCCCAGCCCATCCCAACCTCGTGTATTCACTCCCTCCTGCTCCATCTTCTGTTAATGATTTTATTTCGTCTTCTCTGTATCTTTATGGTTTTAATGTTTTTAAAATGTTTATTATGCTGTAAGCTGCTGAGTCATTTGAAAAGAGATAAACGATAGATTATATAGAGAGATAGCTAGCTAGCTAGCTAATGGAAGGTAGATTAGATTAAATTAGATTAATGGATGGATGGATGGTAGATAAGACAGACTGACTGACAAGGCTGCCTGGTGGAGAATGCTTCCACCTACCTTATCATTCTTGGCTGGTGTCACAGGCTCCAGGTGTTCGCTTGAAATGCTGACTACCTTTTCACATTTCTTAACGTAGACTGAACACATCCCGCCCTAGCAGGGCAGATAAGGGAGGAAAGAATGGGAGGGAGAGAGGAGAAGAAGAAAAAAGAAAACCACCCAGGTGACAATCTGGAAGCATCAATAACAGGAAAGCTCACCTACCTCTGGTGACAAGATAATCTATCCTTGGCTCTGCGGGAGCCAATCCCTCTCCTTGATCAACATGAAATGGTAGCCATAAAGATGTTCAAGAACCAGGAATAACCTACAAGGGGCCAGTTGCTATCCAGCCACTTACATTCACGCTACGGATGACTCCGGTCTTCCCCACCACATGGCTGTCCAGGTACGTGTCGTGCACTTTGACCTCGATATCGGTGGTGACCCAATCGCTGGAGCTCTGCTCAATCCCAGAGCCCGGGGTGTGAGGGTTGTAACCTCCTGGAGAAGGAGCCCCTGGGGTCATAGGGCTATAGCCCACTGGGCTGGGGCTGGGGCTAGCCTGGGGAGAGAAAGAGAGATCCCATGAGAAAATCAGGGCCGGTTCTAGGCAGGGGACAGTGAAAGAGACCACTTAACTCCCACCCTTTCAGGACCTGAACGATTGGCTGGACCTACAAGGGGTCACCCATCAACCCACGTGCCACTTATGTCCTTGGAGAAGCAGCAAAGATGCCTTTCCAAAGGGGGGCTTATTTGTTTCTTTTGCAAATTTTGAAAAGACTCATCTCCTTCACAGAGGGACTCTGGGTGGTGTACGGTACAATATTAAAAATTAAAGAGTTTATAAAAGTTAGACATTTAAAAAGGGGCAAAGACGATTAAAAAACAAGGTGAAAGGAACATTTTGGGAGGCTGAGGACCCCCATGGGCTCCCGACATGAGGCTGTGGAGCTCTTTTTTAGAAGGCCAGGACGGGGGGGGGGGGGAGATTATGCTGGTTGGAATACTTTAACCAACAGGGTCCACAAATATTTTTTCCCTGCCTGACTAGGAGGAACTGGCCAACATAATGGGGCAAAGTGAGGTTGGTGTGTGCNCTGATGGCTTTAAAGCAGGGGTCTTCAAACGTGGCCCCTTTATGACTTGTGGACTTCAACTCCCAGAATCCCTCAGCCAGCCCTGAGGACTAGCTTTAAAGAGAGCGGGAGAGAGGTTCCATCGGGTGGCTGTATCAAGCATACCTGGTAAGCCATTGGCGAAGGAGTCGGGTGGTAGCTGGCGGGGGAGTGGGTGTTCTGGTAGCCCACAGGACTGGGAGCCACTGGGTGGAAGCTTTGAGGGCTGGGGCTCGGCTGGTAGGACCCCTGAGGAGACGGGACGGCGTACGGAGAGAACTGGTCTGTGTTGTACCTTTAGCAAGACAAGAGGCTCTGTTCAGAGCAGGGAGGGCATCATTTCCCTCCCCCACTCCGGATCTAGCACAGTCAGAGAATCAGCAACTATAAAGGAGAAGCTCCAGGGGAGCGTCTCAAAGAGAGAACTATTTGTGAGGTCCTTGGTTCGTTCGTTCTTTCTTTTCTTTTTTTCCTTTCTTTCTTTTTCTCTATCTATCTATCTATCTATCTATCTATCTATCTATCTATCTATCTATCTATCTATCTATCTATCTATCTATCTATCTATCTATCATCATCCATCATCTATCTGTCTGTCTGTCTGTCTGTCTGTCTGTCTATCTATCATCATCCATCATCTGTCTGTCTGTCTGTCTGTCTGTCTGTCTGTCTGTCTATCTATCTATCTATCTATCTATCTATCTATCTATCTATCTATCTATCTATCTATCTATCTATCTACCTACCTATCATTATCCATCCATCATCTGTCTGTCTGTCTGTCTATCTATCTACCTATCATTATCCATCCATCATCTATCTGTCTGTCTGTCTGTCTATCTGTCTATCTATCTATCTATCTATCTATCTATCTATCTATCTATCTATCTATCTATGGGCCACCATCTAGCCAAGAGACATGAGCGCTGGTGCACTTACATGGCGGGGGTGCCAGGCGTCTGAGGATTGTAGGGAGGATTAACAGGCGGGGAGGAAGGGTCTGGATAGCCTGGGGTCTGGGGGTTGGGGGTCGCCCCATAGCCTTGGGGAGAAGGCGTTGGCTCATCGTCAAAACCGTAGTCAAACTCTTCCTCTGTCCTGCAGAAGAAGCCAAATACCCAGTTCAGCCTCGGGGCTCCCCCAGCCCTGCCTCCCTTCCCCAGACCGGAAGGCCAACCTGGAAGGGGTGTTGGGATCCCAGGCGCCGCTCTGGGCGGGTGTCCGGCTGCCATCGTGTAAGGGTGTTTGGGAGCCGTAGTGCGGCGTCCGGTTTCCTGAAAAACAGACCCGCCTCATGTATACAGGCAGTCCTTGGGGTGCAGGGCTCCACCAGCTCGGGGGCCAGCCCCTTTTCAGGCAGCCTGCCCTCTCACACCGTGTCCTCAGGTTACGGAATTCAGCAGCCTCGTTGTTCAAACACCCGCTAAGGCCTTCGAGGTCAGATGCTAAGAACCCCACCGACCTCTCCTGGCCAGAGAGATGGGTGGGCCACCCGCTTCCTTCTACTCACCATCGTGCTGGGTGCCATACATGGGCGTGCGGGAGCCCGAGGCGTACATCGGCGTCTGGGAGCCGTACATGGGGGTCCGTCCATAGCCAGAGGGCATGCCAGACGGCTTTTTGGAATCTCTGCAAAAGGAGGAACGTCCGATAAAGCTGGCACATCATCCCGTTCGGCTCGGTTGGGTCCCGGGTCTAGCCCAGAGCTGCTCCGTCCTACGCAGAGGACTTCTGAAACCAGGCTCTCCCTCCCTCCCGCCCTCCCCATCTCAAATCTGGCTCCCGGTGGCTCTTACACAATGGTGAGATGCTCCCGATCCACCGAGATGGTCTGGCACGTCGAGTGCAGCTCTACCCTGGCAGTGGATTCCGTGGCATCCTTGACCATCCCGATGTAGCCTGGAAAAGACAAGCGCAGAGGCTCCTGAGGCAGGTGTAGGGGGCGGTGTTAAAAGAGGGTTCAGCCTAGAATCTCTATGTAGCCGCAAATGAGCAAAGTCCGATTCTGTCCATCCTTTTCTAACTCCTAGGACGGGGCGGGGGGAGAGCAACTGTGGAACCCTTTACCACCTGTGGACTTCAGCTCCCAGAATTCCCGAGCCAGCATAGCTCAGCCTTTGAGCCTTTGGTGTGGGAAAAATAAGCAGTGTGGTGACCTCTCACCTTTGTAAGACCCTCGGGAAATCCGCACCGTCTGTCCAATGAGCTCGTTATCCCGGCGCCCCCGGCCTCGGTTCATGCCGCCCCCGCCAAAGCCGCCCCGTGGCCCTGCAGAGGGTAAAAGCAGGTGTGCCAAGAGGCAGGACCTTCCCAGGCAGCCCCTGGGGTGGAGGGGGGGGGTTGTGTGCATGGGGCCCTTTGCTGAAGACAGGTGTTGGGGCCACCCCAGGCAGGGTGCCAGTGTCTTCCAGATCTAACGCCTTTCCTCCTGTCCTCTTGGGAGGGCACTGCCATGTGATGGGCCCTGCCAATCTCAGACAGGCACCTAGCTTATCGCTCCAGGGGAGGGGGAAGGATGGAGGGGAACCTCCCCCCAGACCCGAGAGGGCTGGCTCCCTCCTTCTACCCACCTCCAGAGCTGGGATGCATAGGGCTGCTCATCCGAGGACTCATGGGCACGAAGCCACCAGCCGTGACGTTGGTGACATCCCGGGGCTGCCAAAAGGAAATTCAGTTTGCTCTAGTGGTGAAGGCACCAAGACAGAAAGCAGGAGAGCATGAATTCTAGTCCCGCCTTAGGCATGAAAGGGGGCTGGGTGACTTTGGGCCCCTCACCAGGAGACGGTGAATTCTAGTCCCGCCTTAGGCATCAAAGCCAGCTGGGCGACTTTGGGCCAGTCCCTCTCTCTCAGGCCAAGGAAGGCTTATTGGGAATGTTTGCAACCTTGAGTTATTTATTAAAATAATAAAGGCAATCAATCAATCAATCAATCAATCAATGGACTTAACAGCTTGCCCAGGACCTCCCCCCACCTTCATCCCAGCCTCGAGAGAAGGAGAGGAGCCAGCCAAATTTAGGTCAGTTACGAGCAGCCTAACAGGGCTGGTCTGGCACGAAGCTTCCCTTCCGCGAGTTCCCTTCACAGACCCACAAAAGAACGGGCATCGTGGCCTCCCTCGCCCATCGCTCGGGGCCGCCTCACCTTGGACCCCCCCGCCAGAATCAAATGCTTCGTCTTGCAGACGAACATCCCTCCGTTCTCCACCAGCTTCTTGCAGTGCAGGAAAGCAAAGCCCCGGAAGATGTGCCGGATCTCCCCCTCGCGGCCCTGGAAGGAGACAGACAAGTCACAAGGGCTCCTAGACAAGCTACTCCGTCCAGCAACCACTCAAGGTTACCTCAAGACTGAAAAGAAGGGCCTAGAACAGGTCCTCACACACACATACCAGTCCTTCTTTTCATTAAAGCAGGGGTCTTCAAACTTGGCCCTTTTATGACTTGTGGACTTCAACTCCCAGAACTCACTGAGGGCTGGCTGAGGAATTCTGGGAGTTGAAGTCCACAAGTCGTAAAAGGGCCAAGTTTGAAGACCCCTGCCTTAAAGGGATGAAGCCGGCCAGCGAGAGACATTTCTCCCCTTGCGGTTCAGACACAGCTCAAGGCCCGACCGGGAGGGTGGGGGGTGGGTGGCTCACCGAATGAGACCCTTCAATGACCTTCACAATGTCCTTCACGTGGATATTGTTCTGCTCCGAGTCCAGGGATACTGCAAAGCGGTTGTCCTTCTTCCGATTCACCGCCTGGTGCCGGACAGTCACCAGTTGGTTGTTCATGCTCAGGACCTGAGTGGGGAGGAGAAGAGACCGAGGCTTAGAGCTAGGCGGGCAGGGGAGGCCAAGGGGGTGTCTGTGAAGCCCCCCTTGTATCCCCCAGGTCCATCCTCTGCCTCAGGGTGGTAGATTTGCGCCGATGGATCCTTGCGGAGAAGCTGGCAGAGAATTCTGCACCGATTTATTAATTACATTTCTATGCTGCCCGTCTCACTCCGCAGAGCAACTACTTTACGTTTCCTTAAACACGTCACATGGCATCTCTGCAGCTCTTCCCAAGCCAATACCCTCTGGCTTGGGAGTGGGAGAGAGATGAGGCCCTACACTTCTGGAGGGCATATCTTCCTTATTATTTTTGTTGTGGTTGTTATTGTTATGCCAGCTTTTCAATTGGGACCCTTCTCTATGACAATGAGAGCTTCCCCTCCTTCCCATGTAAATGCCTTCTGAGCAGGCTGGCTGTCTTAAATGGGGCATGGAGCAACTATCCTTTAAGAGCTTCTTTTAAAACAGTGTTTCTCAAGCTTGGCTGTTTTAAGAAGGGTGGACTTCAACTCCCAGAATTCCCCTGCCAGTTAAGCTGGAGTTGAGAAACTCCGTTTTAAGGTACTGCCAGGATTTGGTGTTACAATTCCTGTTTTTACGGCACAGGATATTTGGAAATTAGGCTCATGCCAAACTGGGTAGAGGGTCCGATGATCCCCCTGGCCAGATTTGGGGTTTTTTTTTTCCCCGTATCAGTCTTGCTCAACAGCAGTCAAAGGGTCACAGGGTTGCAATTTCTGAATCTGAACACAATCTGGAAGGGTCACACACCCACCTGGAAGGTCTCGCGTTCGAGGCGCACAATGACCCCGACTGTCTGGGGGTCCAGCAGCACCAGTTCCCCCAGCTCGTGCTGGCCCCCCACATCCACACCAGAGGCGGTCTCGGAGCAGAGCTGAAGGTCTCGGGGGAGAACTTTGAGCTGTGGAGGGGGAGAGAAGCAGTGGTTAAATGTTTCTTGACGACGTTTCATGACCCAACTAGGGAACATCATCAGTGTTACAAGGGAGTGGGGTTTTCTCTCTGTTTATAGTAGCTTGCCCTATCTGTCTGGGTGGGGTGATGTTTTTTTCTTGGTAGTGAAGTAAACCCCCACTCCCTTCCAACACTGATAATGTTCCCTAGTTGGGTCATGAAATGTCAGCAAAGAAACAACCAGCCTCAGAGAGACACAAGGACCCCACAATCCTCCTCTCCCCTTCTCCTCCAGCCCGCGCACCCCAGCCAGACCCATGACTCCAGAGGCCCCAAAGGGATCCCTCCAAATGCTGCTGGGCCACTCACCTCGTGCATTGTCAGGTCAGAGAAGAGGATGACAAAATTCTCCTCCACACGGACAATCAGTCCCGTGTCGCCTTCAAAGCGCCCGGCGATGACCTTCACGTGATCCCCCGTTTTGAAGTATTTGCGCAGCTCCTGAGCTGGGAACTCCAGCATATCCTGGGGAGGGGGGGGAACAAAAGAGGAGAGGATGGGGGACAAGAGCTCTCCCTGCAACAAGTGTGTGGGGGGGGGGGGGCTTGTTTCTTTTTTGGCAGAGAAACTCCAAGGGTTACAGCAGATTTTTTTCAGCCTTAGCAACTTCTAAGATTTGTGAACTTCAACTCCCAGAACTGAAGTGCACTCATCTGGCTGGGGAATTCTGGGAGCTGAAGTCCACAAGTCATGAAAGGGCCACGTTTGAAGACCCCTGGGTTAAGAGGTCCCTACCTTGAGGTCTTCGTGCCTGGGCATGATGGTGATCTTGTTCCCGTCCACGCTCAGGATCCTGCCCTGCAGATTGATCAACTCCCCTTCGCACACCTCCACGTTGTCTCCCGGCTGGAAGTTGTGTTCCCGTTCCTTGCCTGGAACCACAACAGGAAGGGGTGAGGCCTCCCTCGAGGGCCTTCCGACGGGGAGAGGAGAAAAGGGGGCCTGGTCCCAGCTGAACCCGTGGAATGCCTGATGTCCTCCTCCCAGGAGCCCCGAAGGACCTGCCACACCCACGCAGCGTCCCCTCGGGAGGAGGAAGGGAAGCAAGAGGAAGGAGAGGTAGGAGAAGGTGGCAGGGGACCCACCTGTGCTCTCCGTCACCACTTCCAAGTCGATCCCTTCGGGCTGGTCCTCAAATTTCTCCAGCTCGGATAAAGTGGGTTTCACTCCTTCGGTGATCTGAAGTCAGGAAAAGAGCCAGCGGTTGGGGAGGGGGCAAATTAACCCAGAGAGGAGTCTAAAGACAGGAGCCAGAACTGGATCCCAGGCTGGCAAAACGCTTCTTTGGCTGGCAGAAGAGAATTTTTGTAGAAGTCCACCAGTCATAAAGCGGCCTAGGCCAGAGGTAGGCAACCTTGGCTCTTTTATGACTTGTGGACTTCAACTCCCAGAATTCCTGAGCCAACCATGCTGAGGGGAAAGCGAAAGGTTTCCAAGCTGAGCAATGCTGGCTCAGGAATTCTGGGAGTTGAAGTCCACGAGTCATGAGGGGGCCATAGTTCCCCCATGCTGGCTCAGGAATTCTGGGAGCTGAAGTCCACCAGTCATAAAGCGGCCTAGGCCTAGGCCAAAGGTAGGCCACCTTGGCTCTTTTATGACTGGTGGACTTCAACTCCCAGAATTCCTGAGCCAGTACGGCTCATCTTGGAAACCTCTCCCTTTCCCCTCAGCGTGGCTGGCTCAGGAATTTTGGGAGCTGAAGTCCACCAGTCATAAAGCGGCCTAGGCCTAGGCCAGAGGTAGGCCACCTTGGCTCTTTTATGACTGGTGGACTTCAACTCCCAGAATTCCTGAGCCAGCATGGCTCATCTTGGAAACTTCTCCCTTTCCCCTCAGTGTGGCTGGCTCAGGAATTCTGGGAGTTGAAGTCCACCAGTCCTAAAAGAGCTCAGGTGGCCTACCCCTGGCCTAGATGAAAAGGGACAAGAGGCATATTGGTCTGTGGATTATTGGTCCGTGGGCCGTGAACTCCCATCCCCCCCCAGCAGCCCCCCTTCTCACCACAGCCAGCATCGCAAAGCTCTTGAAGAGGAAGCCTTTCCGGCTGTAGCGATTCCCTTCGAAGATGAGAAAGTCCCCATCAGAGGCCACATCACCGCCCAAAGACCTGAAGGGGGGAAGAGAGGCTTGGTGGGAAAGCCCCCGCTGGGGGGAGGGGGTGGGCTGCAGGGAAATTCAGCTCCCCCCCTGACGAGGATTAGTTAAGCCAAAGCAGAGCAGGACAAGTCAACGCAGAGCAGCTTCTCCACACAACAGAATAACAGAGTTGAAAGAGACCTCGGAGGTCATCTAGTCCAGCCCCCGGCTCAGGCAGGAGACCTGCTACCATTTCAGACAGTTCTGTGCTCTTCGGCTCCGTCTGCCTTTCCCGAGGCCGACCCCAAGCCTGGCCCTCTCCCCACTCCCGGCCCGAGAGACTCACCGAATCTTTTCCGCATCGAAGAGACGCTGTGGGGGACGCTTGAATTTCTTACATTTCGTCACCCAGTCTTTCTGCAACGGAAAGAGAGATTTGGACTGAAATCTTTAGAAAAGGCACTACGACAAGGAGGCTTCTTTACTTCCTGCATTTAACTCTTCAACCATGGCTTCTCTAGGGCTTTGACCTTAGCCTTCTTTGTATCCGTTCCTTACCACCTTTGTTGATCTGGAGGAAGAGAACAAATGATCCCACTGGGATGATGTGAGGTGATTGGAATTAACATTTGAAATAACGCCACGGCTGTCTTATAACACTGAGGACCGAGCAACTGCTTCCACCCCAAAGGCACCCAAATGTTAACAACGATTAAGAGAGAAAAATTAAGGCTCATAAGGATGTGAAAAAGGCTCAACATATTTCAACCTGGAGGACTTCCTGGAAGGTCGCCCATCACCTACCTGGCTCATGCGAGCTTTGATGCGATCAAAATCAATGCGTGGGATCATCTTGAGCGAGATCTGATTCTGGCTGGGCTCCACGTAGTCTACCTGGCACAGAAAGAAGGAAGTGGCTCTGGTCAGGGCGGAGGAGAAACCAAAACACAGGCAGTCCTCAACTCTGGACCACAACTGAGCAAGGGGTGGGACTAGAAGACCTCCAAGGTCCCTTCCAACTCTGTTCTGATTGGGTTAGTGCCCTTTTCAGTCTTTAAACAGGGGGAAACTTGTAAAAGATGTCACAGCCTTCACTACTACTACTACTACTACTACTACTCCCAAAATTTATGTTGCTAAGCGAGAAACTTGTTAAGTGAGTTCTGCCCCATTTTACAACTTTTCTTGCCACGTGTGTTAAGTGAACCACTGCAGTTGTGAATTGAGTAACACGGTTGTTAAGTGAATCTGGGTTTCCCCCACGCTCCAGAAATGTCTTCTGAAAGGGGTTAAAGTTACCCAGTTTCCCTCTGAAAAATGCCCGACCTCAACTGGGCTCACCTGAGCGATGTCACCTTTGTAGATTCCCCTCTTGAGTCGCACCCAAGATTTGGGCTTGAGGTTGGTCATCTCTTTCACCACCTTCAGGACGTCGGTCATCTCCTTGATGGGCACCATCTGCTGGTTCCAGTAGCCCATCCGGAGGTTGCCCACCCCTTCGATGGCCTGCTTCACGTGGGTCTGCTTGTAGGCCTCCACGTAGATGTAGCCCTTCACGTGCTCAGGAGCGACCACCGATTTGATCTGCAAGGGCTGCGAAGACACACCAGCAGGGAGGAGAAGTCACACAACTCAGGGCAGGCCGGGGCAGGAGCTGCGAAGATGCAGCGAGAAGCTTTCCCCGTTGTTATCGCCAGAAACGCACAAAAGGTCCCCATGCACGAGGCGGCAGGTTCAAGTGACTTTGGGCCAATCGCCAGGAGACGGTGAGTTCCAGTCCTGTCTTAGGCATGAAAGCCAGCTGGGTGACTTTTGGGCCAATCTCCAGGAGACGGTGAGTTCTAGTCCTGCCTTAGGCGTGAAAGCCAGCTGGGTGACCATGGTCCAATCACCAGGAGACGGTGAGTTCTAGTCCTGCCTTAAGCATGGAAGCCAGCTGGGTGACTCTGGGCCAGTCCCCCTCTTTCTGCCCAATCGAAGAGCTGTTGTCTTTGGGGAAAGATAAGCAGGGAGCATTGTGTTTGTTTGCTGTCAATTGTTGATAACAATTGTAACGGCTGAATATAAATAAAGTCGGGCACAAGGAGAGTAAAAGGATCTCGTGTACAAGGAACGACTGCTCTGGTTTTCCTCCATTGATCTTTTAAAGCAGGATAAGGCCTTCTACTCCTCCTCTTCCAAGGTCTTAGCCATGCTCCGGCATGTAGCCAGAAGATTCAGGAAAGACTCCTAGTTTTATGGCCAGGCAGCCAGGTCAGAAAGGGCCAAAGACTAATGAATGGACGTGGGTCTCCCGTATCCAGGGACAAACAGGCCTCCTTCTCCACCTTCCACCCCACTTACTGTGTCTGTAAACTGGTAGGCGATGAACTTCCTCATCAGGGCGACTGCGGTGGAACGCTCCTCTCCAATCTTGAGGGGGAACACAAGAGAAGCAACGGTGGCAACGTGGCTCCAGGGTGGCGTGTGGGCCACCTGACCTCCCCCCACTTTTCAGCTAAGCTCCAACCCAGCGTCCTAACCGCGTGAGCCACGGTGCTCCTGCCACCTGACCTGAAGCAGCCACTTCATGAAGATAACTGAGTTTGCTTGTTTATAAAATTTATTGGCCACCCATCTCACCCTAGAGGCACTCTGGGCAGCCTACAGTATGCAGTTAAAATCTAAAAAGCCATTAAAAGCAAGGACACATGGAGGGGGGGGCAGAGTGGGGAGGGGAGGTGGGATGTTATTACTCAATCAACCACTTCCTCTGTGCTGTTCCCCCCACTGGGGCCCCTGCTAATCCTGACCCACAAAGACTTACCTTACATTTCACCGTCCAAAGGTTGGGGTCCCTGAATGGGGGGGGGGGAGAAACAAAGTCCATAAGGTTAATTTCTCGCATTCAACAAGCCGTTCCTGCTCCTTGGGCTGACTCAAGGCGTCTCCGCACAGCCACTTCAGCCATCACCACCACCGCCGCTGCCCTGTGGCCCCCCCAAACTCTCCGTGCAACCCCCCCACAGGTGAAATCCGCCGTCCCTTACTTGACTCCCGGAAGCAGCTGCTGTTGGGTGATGTCATCAGAAAGCTCGTCGGATCCGCCATACACACTAAAGAGACCAAAGGAAAAACAAATCCTGGCTGAAAGGCCGGAAGAACCCGGGAGACGGAGACGGGACCGCCGATCAGGAACCGAAAGGGACTCTTGGCAGAGGAGATACCCCTACTCACGTCTCGCCCACCGAAGACTTGGCGTATTTCTTCATGTAATACTCGCCCAGCTCCTCCTCTCTTTGGTCCCTGCAGAAGGAGAGAGATATATAATGGGTCATCTATTTAACCCAAGGTTCCCCAAACGTGGCAACCCTCATGTAGGGAGTCCAGAGGAGCATGCAGCCGTGGGGCTGGTTATTCCCCTGAAAACCCACCTTTTAACTAACTTTAATGGTTTTAATCACTCTTGCCTCCTTCTAAACTTTTATCTTTTACATACTGTTTTTATATTTCGACATTTTATTGTACAGCGCTCAGAGTCCCTCTTTGAGGGAGAATGGAAGGTTCAGAAATGTAAAAATAAACAAACAAGCGAAACTATAGCCAACACGTAAATGGCTTGTCTAAACATTTAATAATGGCGTTATTTAGATATGAACTGAAACACAGAACCTTTATCGGCAGCTGAGCCCTGTTCCTCCCTCCCTCCTTCTCCCCTCCCCTTTCCCATTACCTCCACAAGTTCTGCAGCCTTCGGGCTCCGGAACGGTCTTCGTCCAGCACCACATTGTCGATGTTGGAGGCTAAGAAAAGAGACAGAAGTTGGCAAAGGGCAAGAGAGGAAGGAGGAGCAGAGAGGCAGTGGGCAAATTTGAGGAGAAAGCCGAAGAAGGGAGGCCCAGCAGCTTCCAGATGTGAAGTTTGGTGGCTGGGACAGCCCATTGCTCTCTGTCAACTCTAGAACACTTGCTCAGGAAAAGGAGGAAGGAAGGAAGAAGGTAGGAAAAAAAGAAAAGAGAAAGACTTTTGCAGCCCTTGCAGGGCCCCAGGAAGCTACTGATAGCTGGGCCTGCCCTGTTTCTGTGCACTGATGCTAGGTTGGCCTTATCAGAATATTAAGGAGAGACAGAGCTTTTTAGGCAGAAAAGCAACTGTAGCTTTGCGTAATTGTTTGCGAGGGGATGTTTGCACACCTGAAAGTCCCTGCGCGTAGAAAAGAGGCACGCAAAGAGAAGCAACTGTATTGAGGCCGGACTCTTTGTCTATGCAGAGCTTTACTGGCACTCAGGGAGCCTCAGCTGGGGCCGCTCTGCAGATCTTGCAGGCGGTTTTTGAACGCCTGGGCCACTGGACACCCTCGGAAGATCCCCTACGCTACCTGCAGCGGCTAAGCCCACAGGTGGGGCGCTCTTCCCCTCCCCTCCCCTCTCCCCACGGTCCCCCATTCATTCCGTCCCACCTGGCTGAAAGGAAGCAGAGAAGGAAGGCAGCTGGTGGAGAGGAGAGGAGCTGGAATGGAGAGGAGAAAAACAAAAAAGTGTCTTACCTTCGATTTCTTCTGCTCGGGAGGAGGAGGTGGTGGTGGTGGTGGAAAGGCGGACAGTATGAGCCAAATAATACCATCAAAACCAACCACAGGGTGGAGGTGAATGGGGAACAGAAAAGCGGAAGGAACAAAATTAAGATGAGGCACAAACCAAGCAGAAGCGAATGAGATGCACGGAAACGCAAAGAAGCCACCAAGAAGGGGGGAGAGGGGAGGGAAGTGCTGGGGACATGGGTGGGGGTTGTCTGGGGGGGGGCAAGGGCCGGGACCCAGGGAGGGCAGGTGGGGGAAGGTGTCTCAGGGGCACTCGGTCACCGCCTCTAGCATTCTGTCAGCTACCGCTCAAAATAGAGCCTTGTGCATCTCTGCAACCAAAGACTCGTTCATAGTTTTAACCCAGCCTCAGGACCACAAGTTTTATAGAAGCATTTGGGTTTTACAGGTTGGGAAGTGGTTGCAGACATCCCAGAGGGGAGAAGAGACCATTTCTAGCTCTGACAGGAGAAAGAAAGAAAAAAAAGACACAAACTTTTGAAAAGTAGTCAACAGACTTTAAGAAGTGCATTGTTGGAACAGGAGAAATGTTCCCCAATCATAATAGGAGGGAAATAGAAACCTATTGAAAAGACAGCTGGTTAAATTTCTTTCAGCTGGTGGAAAACCACTCCCGAAAGCCAGGCACCCTGCAAGACACTGAGATTTTGCTCCCAAATTCCCAGCCAGCCTCCTGGATGTTTGAATCCTGCCCATTTAGGGAGTGCCCGGTGGGGAGGGCAGGTGAAGGTGAAAAGGAACCCCATCAAAACAGGAACTTAGAGGAAAAGGTATGCCGGACTTGTACACTTGCAAGGTCTTGATTGATCCTGACCTCTACAGCTCTCCGAATCTCAGATATCAGCACACGAAGCTGGTCGGCCCTACCTTTCTCCAGGATGTCTTCTGCTCCATCCTCCCACTGATCTTCGTCTTCATACTCATCGTCAACATCTGGAAACAAAGAGAACAGGGAAAACCCACACTGTGAGGAACAGTAAGAACTTGATTTCTTTCCGTATACAACGTGTATCCTCAACTCAACTGAGCCCAAAACGTCTCTTGCTAAGCAAGGAAGTCAAGTGAATTTTGCCCCAATTGATGACTTTTTTTGCCACGGTTGTTAAGTGGCTGCTGTTAAGTTAGTAACATGATCGTTAAATGAATCTGCCTTCCCCATTGACTTTGCTTATTGGAAGGTTGCAAAAGGGGATCACGTGATCCCGAAACACTGTAATCGTATACATATATGCTAAATTTTGATCAGGTGACCACAGGGATGCTGCAACGGTCCTAAGTGTGAAAAACGCTCATAAGTCCTTTTCCAGTGCTGTTATAACTTTGGTCATGAAACAAATGGTCATAAGTGGAGGAGGACCTATGTTCTGCACCCCTAAACCCAAACCATTAAGGCGGGGAGTTTTTACCCGCTTCGTCCAAAATAAAGCCTCCGTGTCTGGGTTTTTTTGCAGGCCGATCATCATCTTCGTCTTCCTCCTCGTCATATTCATCTTCCTCCTCCTCCTCCACTTCTTTTTCGCTTCCTACAACGCTGACCCGCTCTTGTGCCTGCAGGTACAAGGGAGAACCAGTTTGGCTAAGCTAAACTCGATGGAAGCAGCTTTCCTGGGAAGAAAGGGTTGGTTCCCAAGTCTGGCAAAGGGGAACTTCGAACCCCAATTCAGGGCTCACCTCGTTCTCCTCCACCTCCTCAGGCTCACTGCTGCGCTCGCTCTCATTTTCGGAGAAGTTGCTGTCTTCGCTGTCGGACATCTTGACCACACTCTCTGGCCGTGGAAGAAGAGAAGCCCAGAGGGAAAAATCTGATGTGCCTGATGGGGCAGGAGGTCGGCTCAAACTGGGACAGATCGAAGGAGGACCCTGGGCGCAAAGGCTATCTATCGTGTAATGTTTCTCTCACCCAGTGAGGGATACGACAGCGAGCCAGCCCACTACCGAGCCTATCTGGAATTGGGCCACGCACATGGTGGGCCAGCAAGCGTGGGCATGCAGCCCTTGTGGGCCTTTGCACAAGTTGAGCCGCGTGCGCCAGCCTGCCGCTCGGACGACCCAGTTCCCCTCTCCCCCCCCCCCAGCCAGACCTCCAACCTGGTCCGGTGGTGAAAGGCTAGAAAGTGAGAGATCCCTCCTTAGGCATGAAAGCCAGCTGGGTGACTTTGGGCCAGTCACCAGGAGACGGCGACAGAATAGAATGGAGCTGGGAGGTCTTCTAGTCCAGCCCCCTCCTCAAGCAGAACCTAATTGAAATACTCCACCCCACTCCAGAAAGGTGGCTGGGTGGCTTTGGCCCAGTCCCTCTCTCTCAGCCCAGCCCACCTCACAGGGTTGTTGTGGTGGGGAAAATCGGAGGAAGGAGGAGTATTAGGTATGTTCTCCACCATGAGTCGTTTATAAAAACAATGAAGAGGGGATACAAACAAGCAAAGAAAAAAACAGACAACCTACAGTGCCGCCCCCTCCCCCGGCCTTGTCAAGAGTATCGGCTTGTCAAACATTTTTAATTTTTATACCTTGTAAAGAATTATTACTACGGAGTGTTTATGCTTATAAATTACTTTGCGCCTCGTCCATCTTGAAACCAACGGACCCGCCAAGAAAAAGCCCTTTGGGGGAGGGGCAGCCCCAGCAACGTCTGGCCGGAAGGGGGCTGGGGATGATGGGCATCGCAGTCCCGGCCCTTGAAAGGGCGGGGCCGCCCCGGAGGGGAGGATAGGACTTGCGGTTCGGAGAGGAGACCGGGGAGAATGGGGAGTGTAGTCCAGCGCCCTTGGGGAGCACCGGGCCAGTGGCTGGGGAGGATGGGAGCTGTAATCCAAGAAGTCTGCCACGCGGGCGGGGAAATCCCCCGGCGGGAGGGGCTCCGGAGAGGGTCAAAGGTCGTTCCGGGTCTCCTCGGCGCCGCTTACCAGCTCCTCGGTCCCTCGCCCGGCTTCCTCCTCCCCGAGAGGGGCGAACAGGGGCGACTCGAAGGAAAGCAGAGACCCCCGCCTCCTAACGCGGAGATCCCGCCAAGTCTCGCGAGACTCGGAGAAGAGCGCGTCATGGGGGAGTCGGCGCGCTGATTCGACAGGAGACTCCCGCGGGTCTGGGACGGATGACGTCACAACGGCCGCTCTAGGCCGGCGCCTGTCGCCTCGCTCGCTCCTCAGAACCCACGCCCGAAGTAGGCGGCGATTCTATTTTCCAGCCGGCGGGCCGTGTCGTTAAAGGCGCTGATTGGCTGGCTTGCGGCAAGCGTCCCAGCCAATGGCAGAGCTCGGATGCGGCGGCTGGGTGCCATCTGGACCGGGATGCGCATCCCTCGTGCTGGGCGAGAGTGGCCGGTGGCAATTCCCATCAGCCGCAGCCGCCTCTCTGGCAGCTGGGGATGATGGGAGTCAGGCTCCAACATTCAATAAATAATTTAAATTTAAGAAAGGTAAGAAATAAAGTGTAATAAATACAATAAATAAATAAATCCAATACATAAATGAGAAAAAGAGAGAGAGAGAGATGGCAGGCACCTACCTAGTGGAAGTTGGGCAGTCAAGACGCTCTGGGAGCTTGGAAGGGGGGTTAAGTCGCCCCCCTCAGCCAAGAAACCCTCCTGGAGGACTTGGAGCCAGCTGCCCTCTTGCGCCCTGGTCCACCTCACAGGGTGATGGAAGGAGGGATATAGATCATTATTGGATAGATATAGAGGTAGATGTGGATGGTGAGTGGGTGACTGAATAAATGAGCATGAGATGGATGGATGGTAGGCAGATAAGATAGATGATATAGATAGATGATAAACAAACTTGTGTAGGTAGGAATTCACAAGATAAAGTCTTTTCCTCTGAGAATCACTGAATCCTTTGGCTACAGGCCACATAAGCCTCATTCAAAGAAGTTTTAGGAGATGATTTTATTAAACAAGCTACAGAGGTTGGATGTTTTTTGGTGATGAAGAGGTCATAAAGTGCTACGGAAGAGGAGGGGAACGGCAGGGCCTGGTGTTCCACTGGTGGCAGCTCTTCCGCTGAAGTCACGTCATAACACAATTGCAAGATTGTCCCTCGCTCAAGCAGCCACCCGCAGTGCTGGGAAAAACGGCCAGCAGGAAGAAACGCGCACACGCACATAAAAAAAAATAAACCTTTTTCAGGAGCAAATCTGTACAAAACCTTGGCGGTGCAGTCGGGAGGAAACCGGCTAAATGAAAAAAATAGGGAAGCAGAAAACATAAGGAAACCCTAATCACAGCCCACTGTTGTTCTCCGTCCTGCTAAGCTGCTACGAGTTTGCCGAGGAAACGCAAGTTGAGGATTCTGAGCTGCTCTTCTGGGTTCATGCGGACAATGCCGTCTCCCTCATCAATGCTCAGCAGCATCCCCGTCGCTTCGCGGTCTTCTCCCAAGAGGACTTTGACCTGCAAGGCAGGAGAAAACTCAAGAGCTATTTGGCTAAAAAGCCAGGCTTCCCCGAGAGCATTTTGCATTGTTAAAGGGCCACCCATTTCCCAACAACTGTGTTGACCAGAGTTTCACACTGGGGGTGCTCGACTAATTCAAAGCTAATCCAGCCCCCAGCCCAGCCCACACTCGTGTATCCACTCCCTCCTGCTCCATCTTCTGTTAATGATTTTATTTCGTCTTCTCTGTCACTTTGTATCTTTATGATTTTAATGTGTTTAAAATGTTTATTATGCTGTAAGCTGCCGAGTCATTTGAAAAGAGATAAACGATAGATAATATAGCTAGCTAATGGAAGGTAGATTAGATTAGATTAGATTAGATTAGATGGATGGTAGATAAGACAGACTGACTGACAAGGCTGCCTGGTGGAGAATGCTTCCACCTACCTTATCATTCTTGGCTGGTGTCACAGGCTCCAGGTGTTCGCTTGAAATGCTGACTACCTTTTCACATTTCTTAACGTAGACTGAACACATCCCGCCCTAGCAGGGCAGATAAGGGAGGAAAGAATGGGAGGGAGAGAGGAGAAAAAAAAAGAAAAGAAAACCACCCAGGTGACAATCTGGAAGCATCAATAACAGGAAAGCTCACCTACCTCTGGTGACAAGATAATCTATCCTTGGCTCTGCGGGAGCCAATCCCTCTCCTTGATCAACATGAAACGGTAGCCATAAAGATGTTCAAGAACCAGGAATAACCTACAAGGGGCCAGTTGCTATCCAGCCACTTACATTCACGCTACGGATGACTCCGGTCTTCCCCACCACATGGCTGTCCAGGTACGTGTCGTGCACTTTGACCTCGATATCGGTGGTGACCCAATCGCTGGAGCTCTGCTCAATCCCAGAGCCCGGGGTGTGAGGGTTGTAACCTCCTGGGGAAGGAGCCCCTGGGGTCATAGGGCTATAGCCCACTGGGCTGGGGCTGGGGCTAGCCTGGGGAGAGAGAGAGAGAGAAAGAGAGATCCCATGAGAAAATCAGGGCCGGTTCTAGGCAGGAGACAGTGGAAGAGACCACTTAACTCCCACCCTTTCAGGACCTGAACGATTGGCTGGACCTACAAGGGGTCACCCATCAACCCACGTGCCACTTATGTCCTTGGAGAAGCAGCAAAGATGCCTTTCCAAAGGGGGGCTTATTTATTTCTTTTGCAAATTTTGACAAGACTCATCTCCTTTACAGAGGGACTCTGGGCGGTGTACGGTACAATATTAAAAATTAAAGAGTTTATAAAAGTTAGACATTTAAAAAGGGGCAAAGACGATTAAAAAACAAGGTGAAGGCCAGGAGAGGGGGAGGATGCCTCACATCTGGGAGGGGGGGGG
>NW_015387439.1:821477-822517 GCF_001527695.2 Protobothrops mucrosquamatus
TTTAATAACTGAAATCCTACCTAACATTGATAATTGCAATTTTTTCCAGTCCTGTAGATTCTTTTGTACCAAACCCCATAATTTTTCATAATTATTTTTAAACAACTTCGTATTTGAGGCTGTGATATCTATACCCAAATATTTAACTTTTTTAACCATTTCAAAACCAGTTAATTCTACTAAATCCCTTCTTTCATTAGCATTCATATTTTTAGACAATATTTTAGTCTTATGGCTATTTACCTTAAATCCAGATAACTCCCCATATTGTTTTATTATCACCATTAGTTCATTTACGGATTCCTTTGGATGTGTTAAGGTCAGGACTAAGTCATCCGCGAATGCTCTCAATCTGTAATCATTTCCTTTAATTTTTATACCCTTTATGACCTGTGATTCACGGATTTTAACCAATAAAACCTCCATTGTTAGAACAAATAACAATGGAGATAGGGGACACCCTTGTCTCGTACCTTTCTGTATTTCAAATGAGTCTGTTAGTCCTCCATTTATTATAAGCTGTGCTGTTTGCTGTCGGTAAATAGCCTTAAGAGCTAACAAAAATTTATCTCCAAAATTCATTTTTTCTATTACTGAAAATAAAAACTTCCAATCCAGTTGGTCAAATGCTTTTTCCGCATCTAAAAATATAAAAGCTGCTGGTATCTGATTATTCTTCTCTAAATACTCTATCAAGTTAACTATCTGTCTCACATTATATTTCATATACCTTCCCACAATAAAACCAGATTGATCACCATGAATTAACTTCTGTAAAACATGCATCAATCTATTGGCCAAAATTTTAGCAAAAATCTTATAATCTGTATTTAAGAGTGAAATAGGTCTATAATTCTTTGGTTGTGCTAAATCCTGTCCTTCTTTTGGGATCAATGATATGAAAGCTCTTCTCCACGATCCAGGTACTTCTTCACCTAACAGAATACTATTAAACAACTGCTTCAAAGGCTCTAACATTTCTTCACTTAGCAATTTATAATAAATAGCTGTTAGGCCGTCTGTTCCAGGAGATTTCCCAC
>NW_015387439.1:823924-827915 GCF_001527695.2 Protobothrops mucrosquamatus
TGAGACAATTTAAAAATGACATTATATGCTTGCAAGAAACACACATAGCATTGAAAGATCAAAAGTTAATATTTAATTCCAAACTGGGACAGCATTTTATAGCTTCTGCCCCGAAGAAAAAGGGTGGAGTTGTGGTATATGCAAAACAAGAACTATCGCCAAAGTTAATAGAATTAGATGAAGAAGGAAGATTCGTTATTATTGAAATACTGATGGATGGGAAAAAATGTTTAGTGGTGGGTATATATGCTCCTAACCAGCAAAGTGAACAGAAACAATTCATCGCTATCTTATCTATCTCTTTCTTTTTCTCTATCTGTCTGTCTGTCTGTCTATCATTATCCATCCATCATCTGTCTGTCTGTCTGTCTATCTATCTATCACTATCTATCATTATCCATCCATCATCTGTCTGTCTGTCTGTCTGTCTGTCTGTCTGTCTGTCTGTCTGTCTGTCTGTCTGTCTATGGGCCACCATCTAGCCAAGAGACGTGAGCACTGGTGCACTTACATGGCGGGGGTGCCAGGCGTCTGAGGATTGTAGGGAGGATTAACAGGCGGGGAGGAAGGGTCTGGATAGCCTGGGGTCTGGGGGTTGGGGGTCGCCCCATAGCCTTGGGGAGAAGGCGTTGGCTCATCGTCAAAACCGTAGTCAAACTCTTCCTCTGTCCTGTAGAAGAAGCCAAATACCCAGTTCAGCCTCGGGGCTCCCCCAGCCCTGCCTCCCTTCCCCAGACCGGAAGGCCAACCTGGAAGGGGTGTTGGGATCCCAGGCGCCGCTCTGGGCGGGTGTCCGGCT
This sequence comes from Protobothrops mucrosquamatus, assembly GCF_001527695.2. Taxonomy (NCBI): domain Eukaryota; kingdom Metazoa; phylum Chordata; class Lepidosauria; order Squamata; family Viperidae; genus Protobothrops; species Protobothrops mucrosquamatus. The sequence goes on from NW_015387439.1 coordinate 824,724, forward strand.
GCCATCGTGTAAGGGTGTTTGGGAGCCGTAGTGCGGCGTCCGGTTTCCTGAAAAACAGACCCGCCTCACGTATACAGGCAGTCCTTGGGGTGCAGGGCTCCACCAGCTCGGGGGCCAGCCCCTTCTCAGGCAGCCTGCCCTCTCACACCGTGTCCTCAGGATACGGAATTCAACTGCCTCGTTGTTCAAACACCCGCTAAGGCCTTCGAGGTCAGATGCTAAGAAACCCACCGACCTCTCCTGGCCAGAGAGATGGGCGGGCCACCCGCTTCCTGCTACTCACCATCGTGCTGGGTGCCATACATGGGCGTGCGGGAGCCCGAGGCGTACATCGGCGTCTGGGAGCCGTACATGGGGGTCCGTCCATAGCCAGAGGGCATGCCAGACGGCTTTTTGGAATCTCTGCAAAAGGAGGAACGTCCGATAAAGCTGGCACATCATCCCGTTCGGCTCGGTTGGGTCCCGAGTCTAGCCCAGAGCTGCTCCGTCCTACCCAGAGGACTTCTGAAACCAGGCTCTCCCTCCCTCCCGCCCTCCCCATCTCAAATCTGGCTCCCGGTGGCTCTTACACAATGGTGAGATGCTCCCGATCCACCGAGATGGTCTGGCACGTGGAGTGCAGCTCTACCCTGGCAGTGGATTCCGTGGCATCCTTGACCATCCCGATGTAGCCTGGAAAAGACAAGCGCAGAGGCTCCAGAGGCAGGTGTAGGGGGCGGTGTTAAAAGAGGGTTCAGCCTAGAATCTCTATGTAGCCGCAAATGAGCAAAGTCCGATTCTGTCGATCCTAGGACGGGGGGTGGCGGTGGGTGGTCAACTGTGGAACCCTTTACCACCTGTGGACTTCAGCTCCCAGAATTTCCGAGCCAGCACAGCTCAGCCTTTGAGCCTTTGATGTGGGAAAAATAATCAGTGTGGTGACCTCTCACCTTTGTAAGACCCTCGGGAAATCCGCACCGTCTGTCCAATGAGCTCGTTATCCCGGCGCCCCCGGCCTCGGTTCATGCCGCCCCCGCCAAAGCCGCCCCGTGGCCCTGCAGAGGGTAAAAGCAGGTGTGCCAAGAGGCAGGACCTTCCCAGGCAGCCCCTGGGGTGGGGGGGTTGTGTGCATGGGGCCCTTTGCTGAAGACAGGTGTTGGGGCCACCCCAGGCAGGGTGCCAGTGTCTTCCTGCTGGGAGAGCAGATCTAACGCCTTTCCTCTTGTCCTCTTGGGAGGACACTGCCATGCGATGGGCCCTGCCAATCTCAGACAGGCACCTAGCTTATCGCTCCAGGGGAGGGGGAAGGATGGAGGGGAACCTCCCCCCAGACCCGAGAGGGCTGGCTCCCTCCTTCTACCCACCTCCAGAGCTGGGATGCATAGGGCTGCTCATCCGAGGACTCATGGGCACGAAGCCACCAGCCGTGACGTTGGTGACATCCCGGGGCTGCCAAAAGGAAATTCAGTTTGCTCTAGGGGTGAAGGCACCAAGACAGAAAGCAGGAGAGCATGAATTCTAGTCCCGCCTTAGGAAGGAAAGCCAGCTGGGTGACTTTGGGCCAGTCCCTCTCTCTCAGGCCAAGGAAGGCTTATTGGGAATGTTTGCCACCTTGAGTTATTTATTAAAATAATAAAGGGAATAAATAAATAAACAAGTGGACTTAACAGCTTGCCCAGGCCCTCGCCCCACCTTCATCCCAGCCTCGAGAGAAGGACAGGAGCCAGCCAAATTTCAGGCCAGATACGAGCAGCCTAAGAGGGCTGGTCTGGCACGAAGCTTCCCTTCCGCGAGTTCCCTTCACAGACCGGCACAAGAACGGGCATCGTGGCCTCCGTCGCCCATCGCTCAGGGCCGCCTCACCTTGGACCCCCCGGCCAGAATCAAATGCTTCGTCTTGCAGACGAACATCCCTCCGTTCTCCACCAGCTTCTTGCAGTGCAGGAAAGCAAAGCCCCGGAAGATGTGCCGGATCTCCCCCTCGCGGCCCTGGAAGGAGACAGACAAGTCACAAGGGCTCCTAGACAAGCTACTCCGTCCAGCAACCACTCAAGGTTAGCTCAAGACTGAAAAGAAGGGCCTAGAACAGGTCCTCACACACACACATACCAGTCCTTCTTTTCATTAAAGCAGGGCCCTTTTATGACTTGTGGACTTCAACTCCCAGAACTCCCTGAGGGCTGGCTGAGGAATTCTGGGAGTTGAAGTCCACAAGTCGTAAAAGGGCCAGGTTTGAAGACCCCTGCCTTAAAGGGATGAAGCCGGCCAGCGAGAGACATTTCTCCCCTTGCGGGTGGGGGGGTGGGTGGCTCACCGAATGAGACCCTTCAATGACCTTCACAATGTCCTTCACGTGGATATTGTTCTGCTCTGAGTCCAGGGATACTGCAAAGCGGTTGTCCTTCTTCCGATTCACCGCCTGGTGCCGGACAGTCACCAGTTGGTTGTTCATGCTCAGGACCTGAGTGGGGAGGAGAAGAGACCGAGGCTTAGAGCTAGGCGGGCAGGGGAGGCCAAGGGGGTGTCTGTGAAGCCCCCCTTGTATCCCCCAGGTCCATCCTCTGCCTCAGGGTGGTAGATTTGCTCCGATGGATCCTTGCGGAGCAGCTGGCAGAGAATTCTGCACCGATTTATTAATTACATTTCTATGCTGCCCGTCTCACTCCGCAGAGCAACTACTTTACGTTTCCTTAAACACGTCACATGGCATCTCTGCAGCTCTTTCCAAGCCAATACCCTCTGGCTTGGGAGTGGGAGAGAGATGAGGCCCTACACTTCTGGAGGGCATATCATCCTTATTATTTTTGTTGTGGTTGTTATTGTTATACCAGCTTTTCAATTGGGACCCTTCTCTATGACAATGAGAGCTTCCCCTCCTTCCCATGTAAATGCCTTCTGAGCAGGCTGGCTGTCTTAAATGGGGCATGGAGCAACTATCCTTTAAGAGCTTCTTTTAAAACAGTGTTTCTCAAGCTTGGCTGTTTTAAGAAGGGTGGACTTCAACTCCCAGAATTCCCTGCCAGTTAAGCTGGAGTTGAGAAACTCCGTTTTAAGGTACTGCCAGGATTTGGTGTTACAATTCCTGTTTTTACGGCACAGGATATTTGGAAATTAGGCTCATGCCAAACTGGGTAGAGGGTCCGATGATCCCCCTGGCCAGATTTGGGGTTTTTTTTTTCCCCGTATCAGTCTTGCTCAACAGCAGTCAAAGGG